>NC_134261.1:5000-251789 GCF_965152275.1 Natator depressus | reverse complement strand
CCCACTCTGCCCCGCCCCGGCACCCTGCTGCACTGAGACCCTACAATAACAACCCCCACCCGAGGGACCCTAGGCTACCCACTCTGCCCCGCCCCGGCACCCTGCTGCACTGAGACCCTACAATAACAACCCCCACCCGAGGGACCCTATGCTACCCACTCTGCCCCGCCCCGGCACCCTGCTGCACTGAGACCCTACAATAACAAACCCCACCCGAGGGACCCTACGCTACCCACTCTGCCCCGCCCCGGCACCCTGCTGCACTGAGACCCTACAATAACAAACCCCACCCGAGGGACCCTAGGCTACCCACTCTGCCCCGCCCCAGCATCCTGCTGCACTGAGACCCTACAATAACAACCACCACCCGAGGGACCCTACACTACCCACTCTGCCCCGCCCTGGCACCCTGCTCCACTGAGACCCTACAATAACAACCCCACCCGAGGGACCCTAGGCTACCCACTCTGCCCCGCCCCGGCATCCTACTGCACTGAGACCCCACAATAACAACCCCCCCCCCCGAGGGACCCTAGGCTACCCACTCTGCCCTGCCCCGGCATCCTGCTGCACTGAGACCCTACAATAACAACCCCCCACCCGAGGGACCCTACGCTACCCACTCTGCCCCGCCCCGGCATCCTGCTGCACTGAGACCCTACAATAACAACCCCCACCCGAGGGACCCTAGGCTACCCACTCTGCCCCACCCCGGCATCCTATTGCACTGAGACCCTACAATAACAACCCCCACCCGAGGACCCTACGCTACCCACTCTGCCCTGCCCCGGCACCCTGCTGCACTGAGACCCTACAATAACAACCCCCCACCCGAGGGACCCTAGGCTACCCACTCTGCCCTGCCCCGGCGTCCTCCTGCACTGAGACCCTACAATAACAACCCCCACCCGAGGGACCCTACGCTACCCACTCTGCCCCGCCCCGGCGTCCTATTGCACTGAGACCCTACAATAACAACCCCCGACTCGAGGGGACCCTACGCTACCCACTCTGCCCCGCCCCAGCATCCTGCTGCACTGAGACCCTACAATAACAAACCCCCGCCCGAAGGACCCAAGGCTACCCACTCTGCCCCGCCCCAGCATCCTGCTGCACTGAGACCCTACAATAACAACCCCCACCCGAGGGACCCTACACTACCCACTCTGCCCTGCCCCGGCACCCTACTGCACTGAGACCCTACAATAACAAACCCCACCCGAGGGACCCTAGGCTACCCACTCTGCCCCGCCCCGGCATCCTATTGCACTGAGACCCTACAATAACAAACCCCACCCGAGGGACCCTAGGCTACCCACTCTGCCCCGCCCCGGCATCCTGCTGCACTGAGACCCTACAATAACAACCCCCACCCGAGGGACCCTAGGCTACCCACTCTGCCCCGCCCCGGCATCCTATTGCACTGAGACCCTACAATAACAAACCCCACCCGAGGGACCCTAGGCTACCCACTCTGCCCCGCCCCGGCATCCTGCTGCACTGAGACCCTACAATAACAACCCCCACCCGAGGGACCCTAGGCTACCCACTCTGCCCCGCCCCGGCACCCTGCTGCACTGAGACCCTACAATAACAACCCCCACCCGAGGGACCCTACGCTACCCACTCTGCCCCGCCCCAGCGTCCTGCTGCACTGAGACCCTACAATAACAACCCCCACCCGAGGGACCCTACGCTACCCACTCTGCCCTGCCCCGGCACCCTGCTGCACTGAGACCCTACAATAACAACCCCCACCCGAGGGACCCTAGGCTACCCACTCTGCCCCGCCCCGGCACCCTGCTGCACTGAGACCCTACAATAACAACCCCCACCCGAGGGACCCTAGGCTACCCACTCTGCCCCGCCCCGGCACCCTGCTGCTCTGAGACCCTACAATAACAACCCCCACCCGAGGGACCCTACGCTACCCACTCTGCCCCGCCCCGGCACCCTGCTGCACTGAGACCCTACAATAACAAACCCCCACCCGAGGGACCCTAGGCTACCCACTCTGCCCCGCCCCGGCGTCCTGCTGCACTGAGACCCTACAATAACAACCCCCCCCCGAGGGACCCTACGCTACCCACTCTGCCCTGCCCCGGCACCCTGCTGCACTGAGACCCTACAATAACAACCCCCACCCGAGGGACCCTACGCTACCCACTCTGCCCCGCCCTGGCACCCTGCTCCACTGAGACCCTACAATAACAAACCCCACCCGAGGGACCCTAGGCTACCCACTCTGCCCCGCCCCGGCATCCTACTGCACTGAGACCCCACAATAACAACCCCCCCCCCGAGGGACCCTAGGCTACCCACTCTGCCCTGCCCCGGCATCCTGCTGCACTGAGACCCTACAATAACAACCCCCCACCCGAGGGACCCTACGCTACCCACTCTGCCCTGCCCCGGCATCCTGCTGCACTGAGACCCTACAATAACAACCCCCGACCCGAGGGACCCTACGCTACCCACTCTGCCCCGCCCCGGCGTCCTGCTGCACTGAGACCCTACAATAACAACCCCCACCCGAGGGACCCTACGCTACCCACTCTGCCCTGCCCCGGCATCCTACTGCACTGAGACCCTACAATAACAACCCCTGACCCGAGGGACCCTACGCTACCCACTCTGCCCCGCCCCGGCACCCTGCTGCACTGAGACCCTACAATAACAACCCCCCACCCGAGGGACCCTAGGCTACCCACTCTCCCCTGCCCCGGCGTCCTCCTGCACTGAGACCCTACAATAACAACCCCCCACCCGAGGGACCCTACGCTACCCACTCTGCCCCGCCCCGGCATCCTATTGCACTGAGACCCTACAATAACAACCCCCCACCCGAGGGACCCTAGGCTACCCACTCTGCCCCGCCCCGGCGTCCTGCTTCACTGAGACCCTACAATAACAACCCCCGACTCGAGGGACCCTACGCTACCCACTCTGCCCCGCCCCGGCACCCTGCTTCACTGAGACCCTACAATAACAACCCCCACCCGAGGGACCCTAGGCTACCCACTCTGCCCTGCCCTGGCACCCTACTGCACTGAGACCCTACAATAACAACCCCCAGCCGAGGGACCCTAGGCTACCCACTCTGCCCCGCCCCGGCACCCTGCTGCACTGAGACCCTACAATAACAACCCCCACCCGAGGGACCCTAGGCTACCCACTCTGCCCCACCCCGGCGTACTGCTGCACTGAGACCCTACAATAACAACCCCCACCCGAGGGACCCTAGGCTACCCACTCTGCCCCGCCCCGGCGTCCTGCTGCACTGAGACCCTACAATAACAAACCCCACCCGAGGGATCCTACGCTACCCACTCTGCCCCGCCCCGGCACCCTGCTGCACTGAGATCCTACAAATAACAACCCCCCCCCCGAGGGACCCTAGGCTACCCACTCTGCCCCGCCCCGGCATCCTACTGCACTGAGACCCTACAATAACAAACCCCACCCGAGGGACCCTAGGCTACCCACTCTGCCCCACCCCGGCGTCCTGCTGCACTGAGACCCTACAATAACAACCCCCCCCCGAGGGACCCTAGGCTACCCACTCTGCCCCGCCCCGGCAGCCTACTGCACTGAGACCCTACAATAACAACCCCCCCCCGAGGGACCCTAGGCTACCCACTCTGCCCCGCCCCGGCATCCTATTGCACTGAGACCCTACAATAACAAACCCCACCCGAGGGACCCTAGGCCTACCCACTCTGCCCCGCCCCGGCACCCTGCTGCACTGAGACCCTACAATAACAAACCCTGACCCGAGGGACCCTAGGCTACCCACTCTGCCCCGCCCCGGCATCCTGCTGCACTGAGACCCTACAATAACAACCCCCCCCCGAGGGACCCTAGGCTACCCACTCTGCCCCGCCCCGGCGTCCTGCTGCACTGAGACCCTACAATAACAACCCCCCACTCGAGGGACCCTACGCTACCCACTCTGCCCCGCCCCGGCACCCTGCTGCACTGAGACCCTACAATAACAAACCCCACCCGAGGGACCCTACGCTACCCACTCTGCCCCGCCCCGGCACCCTGCTGCACTGAGACCCTACAATAACAACCCCCGACCCGAGGGACCCTAGGCTACCCACTCTGCCCTGCCCCGGCACCCTACTGCACTGAGACCCTACAATAACAACCCCCACCCGAGGGACCCTAGGCTACCCACTCTGCCCCGCCCCGGCATCCTACTGCACTGAGACCCTACAATAACAACCCCCGACCCGAGGGACCCTACGCTACCCACTCTGCCCCGCCCCGGCACCCTGCTGCACTGAGACCCTACAATAACAACCCCCCCCCGAGGGACCCTACGCTACCCACTCTGCCCCGCCCCAGCATCCTGCTGCACTGAGACCCTACAATAACAACTCCCACCCGAGGGACCCTAGGCTACCCACTCTGCCCTGCCCTGGCACCCTACTGCACTGAGACCCTACAATAACAACCCCCACCCGAGGGACCCTAGGCTACCCACTCTGCCCCGCCCCGGCACCCTGCTGCACTGAGACCCTACAATAACAACCCCCACCCGAGGGACCCTAGGCTACCCACTCTGCCCTGCCCCGGCGTCCTGCTGCACTGAGACCCTACAATAACAACCCCCACCCGAGGGACCCTAGGCTACCCACTCTGCCCCGCCCCGGCGTCCTGCTGCACTGAGACCCTACAATAACAAACCCCACCCGAGGGACCCTACGCTACCCACTCTGCCCCGCCCCGGCACCCTGCTGCACTGAGACCCTACAATAACAAACCCCACCCGAGGGACCCTAGGCTACCCACTCTGCCCCGCCCCGGCATCCTACTGCACTGAGACCCTACAATAACAAACCCCACCCGAGGGACCCTAGGCTACCCACTCTGCCCCACCCCGGCGTCCTGCTGCACTGAGACCCTACAATAACAAACCCCCACCCGAGGGACCCTAGGCTACCCACTCTGCCCCGCCCCGGCAGCCTACTGCACTGAGACCCTACAATAACAACCCCCCACCCGAGGGACCCTAGGCTACCCACTCTGCCCTGCCCCCGGCACCCTGCTGCACTGAGACCCTACAATAACAAACCCCACCCGAGGGACCCTAGGCTACCCACTCTGCCCCGCCCCGGCATCCTGCTGCACTGAGACCCTACAATAACAACCCCCACCCGAGGGACCCTAGGCTACCCACTGTGCCCCGCCCCGGCATCCTGCTGCACTGAGACCCTACAATAACAAACCCTGACCCGAGGGACCCTAGGCTACCCACTCTGCCCCGCCCCGGCACCCTGCTGCACTGAGACCCTACAATAACAACCCCCCACCCGAGGGACCCTACGCTACCCAGTCTGCCCCGCCCCAGCGTCCTGCTGCACTGAGACCCTACAATAACAACCCCCACCCGAGGGACCCTACGCTACCTACTCTGCCCCACCCCGGCACCCTGCTGCACTGAGACCCTACAATAACAACCCCCACCCGAGGGACCCTAGGCTACCCACTCTGCCCCGCCCCAGCGTCCTGCTGCACTGAGACCCTACAATAACAACCCCCACCCGAGGGACCCTACGCTACCCACTCTGCCCTGCCCCGGCACCCTGCTGCACTGAGACCCTACAATAACAACCCCCACCCGAGGGGACCCTAGGCTACCCACTCTGCCCCGCCCCGGCACCCTGCTGCACTGAGACCCTACAATAACAACCCCCACCCGAGGGACCCTAGGCTACCCACTCTGCCCCGCCCCGGCACCCTGCTGCTCTGAGACCCTACAATAACAACCCCCACCCGAGGGACCCTACGCTACCCACTCTTCCCCGCCCCGGCACCCTGCTGCACTGAGACCCTACAATAACAAACCCCCACCCGAGGGACCCTAGGCTACCCACTCTGCCCCGCCCCGGCGTCCTGCTGCACTGAGACCCTACAATAACAACCCCCACCCGAGGGACCCTACGCTACCCACTCTGCCCCGCCCCGGCATCCTGCTGCACTGAGACCCTACAATAACAACCCCCCCACCCCGAGGGGACCTAGGCTACCCACTCTGCCCCGCCCCAGCATCCTGCTGCACTGAGACCCTACAATAACAACCCCCACCCGAGGGACCCTAGGCTACCCACTCTGCCCTGCCCCGGCACCCTGCTGCACTGAGACCCTACAATAACAACCCCCACCCGAGGGACCCTACGCTACCCACTCTGCCCCGCCCTGGCACCCTGCTCCACTGAGACCCTACAATAACAAACCCCACCCGAGGGACCCTAGGCTACCCACTCTGCCCCGCCCCGGCATCCTACTGCACTGAGACCCCACAATAACAACCCCCCCCCCGAGGGACCCTAGGCTACCCACTCTGCCCTGCCCCGGCATCCTGCTGCACTGAGACCCTACAATAACAACCCCCCACCCGAGGGACCCTACGCTACCCACTCTGCCCTGCCCCGGCATCCTGCTGCACTGAGACCCTACAATAACAACCCCCGACCCGAGGGACCCTACGCTACCCACTCTGCCCCGCCCCGGCGTCCTGCTGCACTGAGACCCTACAATAACAACCCCCACCCGAGGGACCCTACGCTACCCACTCTGCCCTGCCCCGGCATCCTACTGCACTGAGACCCTA
This sequence comes from Natator depressus, assembly GCF_965152275.1. Lineage (NCBI taxonomy): Eukaryota > Metazoa > Chordata > Testudines > Cheloniidae > Natator > Natator depressus. The sequence continues at coordinate 245,167 of NC_134261.1, read as the reverse complement.
CAATAACAACCCCCGACCCGAGGGACCCTACGCTACCCACTCTGCCCCGCCCCGGCACCCTGCTGCACTGAGACCCTACAATAACAACCCCCCACCCGAGGGACCCTACGCTACCCACTCTGCCCCGCCCCGGCACCCTGCTGCACTGAGACCCTACAATAACAACCCCCCACCCGAGGACCCTACGCTACCCACTCTGCCCCGCCCCGGCGTCCTATTGCACTGAGACCCTACAATAACAACCCCCCCCCCGAGGGACCCTAGGCTACCCACTCTGCCCCGCCCCGGCGTCCTGCTTCACTGAGACCCTACAATAACAACCCCCGACTCGAGGGACCCTACGCTACCCACTCTGCCCCGCCCCGGCACCCTGCTTCACTGAGACCCTACAATAACAACCCCCACCCGAGGGACCCTAGGCTACCCACTCTGCCCTGCCCTGGCACCCTACTGCACTGAGACCCTACAATAACAACCCCCAGCCGAGGGACCCTAGGCTACCCACTCTGCCCCGCCCCGGCACCCTGCTGCACTGAGACCCTACAATAACAACCCCCACCCGAGGGACCCTAGGCTACCCACTCTGCCCCGCCCCGGCGTCCTGCTGCACTGAGACCCTACAATAACAACCCCCACCCGAGGGACCCTAGGCTACCCACTCTGCCCCGCCCCGGCGTCCTGCTGCACTGAGACCCTACAATAACAACCCCCGACCCGAGGGACCCTACGCTACCCACTCTGCCCCGCCCCGGCATCCTGCTGCACTGAGACCCTACAATAACAACCCCCACCCGAGGGACCCTACGCTACCCACTCTGCCCCGCCCCGGCACCCTGCTGCACTGAGACCCTACAATAACAACCCCACCCGAGGGACCCTACGCTACCCACTCTGCCCTGCCCCGGCATCCTACTGCACTGAGACCCTACAATAACAACCCCCACCCGAGGGATCCTACGCTACCCACTCTGCCCCGCCCCGGCACCCTGCTGCACTGAGATCCTACAATAACAACCCCCCCCCGAGGGACCCTAGGCTACCCACTCTGCCCCGCCCCGGCATCCTACTGCACTGAGACCCTACAATAACAAACCCCACCCGAGGGACCCTAGGCTACCCACTCTGCCCCACCCCGGCGTCCTGCTGCACTGAGACCCTACAATAACAAACCCCCACCCGAGGGACCCTAGGCTACCCACTCTGCCCCGCCCCGGCAGCCTACTGCACTGAGACCCTACAATAACAACCCCACCCCGAGGGACCCTAGGCTACCCACTCTGCCCCGCCCCGGCATCCTATTGCACTGAGACCCTACAATAACAAACCCCACCCGAGGGACCCTAGGCTACCCACTCTGCCCCGCCCCGGCACCCTGCTGCACTGAGACCCTACAATAACAAACCCTGACCCGAGGGACCCTACGCTACCCACTCTGCCCCGCCCCAGCATCCTGCTGCACTGAGACCCTACAATAACAACCCCCCCCCGAGGGACCCTAGGCTACCCACTCTGCCCCGCCCCGGCATCCTGCTGCACTGAGACCCTACAATAACAACCCCCACCCGAGGGACCCTACGCTACCCACTCTGCCCCGCCCCGGCATCCTACTGCACTGAGACCCTACAATAACAAACCCCACCCGAGGGACCCTACGCTACCCACTCTGCCCCGCCCCGGCACCCTGCTGCACTGAGACCCTACAATAACAACCCCCGACCCGAGGGACCCTAGGCTACCCACTCTGCCCTGCCCCGGCACCCTACTGCACTGAGACCCTACAATAACAACCCCCACCCGAGGGACCCTAGGCTACCCACTCTGCCCCGCCCCGGCATCCTACTGCACTGAGACCCTACAATAAACCCCCGACCCGAGGGGACCCTACGCTACCCACTCTGCCCCGCCCCGGCACCCTGCTGCACTGAGACCCTACAATAACAACCCCCCCCCGAGGGACCCTACGCTACCCACTCTGCCCCGCCCCAGCATCCTGCTGCACTGAGACCCTACAATAACAACCCCCACCCGAGGGACCCTAGGCTACCCACTCTGCCCTGCCCTGGCACCCTACTGCACTGAGACCCTACAATAACAACCCCCACCCGAGGGACCCTAGGCTACCCACTCTGCCCTGCCCCGGCGTCCTGCTGCACTGAGACCCTACAATAACAACCCCCACCCGAGGGACCCTAGGCTACCCACTCTGCCCCGCCCCGGCGTCCTGCTGCACTGAGACCCTACAATAACAAACCCCACCCGAGGGACCCTACGCTACCCACTCTGCCCCACCCCGGCGTCCTGCTGCACTGAGACCCTACAATAACAAACCCCCACCCGAGGGACCCTAGGCTACCCACTCTGCCCCGCCCCGGCAGCCTACTGCACTGAGACCCTACAATAACAACCCCCCACCCGAGGGACCCTAGGCTACCCACTCTGCCCTGCCCCGGCACCCTGCTGCACTGAGACCCTACAATAACAAACCCCACCTGAGGGACCCTAGGCTACCCACTCTGCCCCGCCCCGGCGTCCTGCTGCACTGAGACCCTACAATAACACACCCCACCCGAGGGACCCTAGGCTACCCACTCTGCCCTGCCCCGGCACCCTGCTGCACTGAGACCCTACAATAACAACCCCCCCCCGAGGGACCCTAGTCTACCCACTCTGCCCTGCCCCGGCACCTTGCTGCACTGAGACCCTACAATAACAAACCCCACCTGAGGGACCCTAGGCTACCCACTCTGCCCCACCCCGGCACCCTGCTGCACTGAGACCCTACAATAACAAACCCCCACCCGAGGGACCCTACGCTACCCACTCTGCCCCGCCCCGGCATCCTATTGCACTGAGACCCTACAATAACAAACCCCACCCGAGGGACCCTAGGCTACCCACTCTGCCCCGCCCCGGCACCCTGCTGCACTGAGACCCTACAATAACAAACCCCACCCGAGGGACCCTAGGCTACCCACTCTGCCCTGCCCCGGCACCCTGCTGCACTGAGACCCTACAATAACAACCCCCACCCGAGGGACCCTACGCTACCCACTCTGCCCCGCCCCGGCGTCCTGCTGCACTGAGACCCTACAATAACAACCCCCACCCGAGGGGACCCTAGGCTACCCACTGTGCCCCGCCCCGGTACCCTGCTGCACTGAGACCCTACAATAACACACCCCACCCGAGGGACCCTAGGCTACCCACTCTGCCCCGCCCCGGCACCCTGCTGCACTGAGACCCTACAATAACAACCCCCCCCGAGGGACCCTAGGCTACCCACTCTGCCCCGCCCCGGCACCCGACTGCACTGAGACCCTACAATAACAACCCCCCCCCGAGGGACCCTACGCTACCCACTCTGCCCCGCCCCGGCACCCTGCTGCACTGAGACCCTACAATAACAACCCCCCCCCCCGAGGGACCCTAGGCTACCCACTCTGCCCCGCCCCGGCACCCTGCTGCACTGAGACCCTACAATAACAAACCCCAACCCGAGGGACCCTACGCTACCCACTCTGCCCCGCCCCAGCATCCTGCTGCACTGAGACCCTACAATAACAACCCCCCCCCCCGAGGGACCCTAGGCTACCCACTCTGCCCCGCCCCGGCACCCTGCTGCACTGAGACCCTACAATAACAACCCCCACCCGAGGGACCCTACGCTACCCACTCTGCCCCGCCCCGGCACCCTGCTGCACTGAGACCCTACAATAACAAACCCCACCCGAGGGACCCTACGCTACCCACTCTGCCCCACCCCGGCACCCTGCTGCACTGAGACCCTACAATAACAACCCCCACCCGAGGGACCCTAGGCTACCCACTCTGCCCCGCCCCGGCACCCTGCTGCACTGAGACCCTACAATAACAACCCCCACCCGAGGGACCCTAGGCTACCCACTCTGCCCCACCCCGGCACCCTGCTGCACTGAGACCCTACAATAACAACCCCCACCCGAGGGGACCCTACGCTACCCACTCTGCCCCGCCCCGGCACCCTGCTGCACTGAGACCCTACAATAACAACCCCCACCCGAGGGACCCTACGCTACCCACTCTGCCCCGCCCCGGCATCCTGCTGCACTGAGACCCTACAATAACAACCCCCACCCGAGGGACCCTAGGCTACCCACTCTGCCCCGCCCCGGCACCCTGCTGCACTGAGACCCTACAATAACAACCCCCACCCGAGGGACCCTACGCTACCCACTCTGCCCCGCCCCGGCGTCCTACTGCACTGAGACCCTACAATAACACACCCCACCCGAGGGACCCTAGGCTACCCACTCTGCCCCGCCCGGCACCCTGCTGCACTGAGACCCTACAATAACTAACCCCACCCGAGGGACCCTAGGCTACCCACTCTGCCCCACCCCGGCATCCTACTGCACTGAGCCCCTACAATAACAAACCCCCACCCGAGGGACCCTACGCTACCCACTCTGCCCCGCCCCGGCACCCTGCTGCACTGAGACCCTACAATAACAACCCCCACCCGAGGGACCCTAGGCTACCCACTCTGCCCCGCCCCGGCACCCTGCTGCACTGAGCCCCTACAATAACACACCCCCCGACCCGAGGGACCCTACGCTAACAGACACCCCCCCCACCCCGAGAGCCTCCACTCCCCAGCCAGGCGACCCTGCGCTCACCCCAGGCTGGTGCCAGCCACCTGTGTCTGGGAGCAAACTCCAGCGGGCGTGGCGGGGGTGGAGCTACCGGGGTCCCCCCCCCGGTGTATAACCCCCAGGCCGCACCGGGCCCCCAGCGGCGCGATGTGCACAGGGAAGTGCTCCCGGGTGGTGGGCCTGGGGCTCTTGCCCCTGGCCCTGACCTGCGTCGTCTGCAACCTGCTGCTCTGCTTCCCCGACTGGGACACCCAGTACCTGCGCGAGGGGGGCAAGCTGCTCACCCCGCGGTGCTGTACTTGGGGTCTCGTCGGGGGGCGGCATCATGGTGGGGCGGGGCTGGTCCGAGGGGGGAGGCAGGAAGGGGAGTACGGGGGCTGGGGGGGGGCTGGTCCGAGGGGGAGGCTGGAAGGGGAGTTCGGGGGGGCTGGTACAAGGAGGGAAGCTGGAAGGGGAGTACGGGGGTCATCGGGGGGCTGGTACGGGGGGGAGGCAGGAAGGGGAGTGCAGGGGGGCTTCGGGGGGGGGCTGGTACCGAGGGGGGAGGCTGGAAGGGGAGTACGGGGGGCTGGTCCGAGGGGGTAGGCTGGAAGGGGAGTACGGGGGGGCTGGTACAAGGAGGGAAGCTGGAAGGGGAGTACGGGGGCATCGGGGGGCTGGTACGAGGGGGGAGGCAGGAAGGGGAGTGCAGGGGGGCTGGGTCCTGCCCCACTGACTCTGTCTCTCTCCAGATCCTGATCCCAGCGGTTCACATCCAGGCGACCGGACGGCAGGGCTGCTGAGGGAACCACTGTGGGTGAGTGACCCTCTGTAGCCCCCCACTGCCCCCGGAACCAATCGACCCCCAACCACCCCCCAGTCTCTCACCACCGCTGGGAGTTGAGGCTCCCTTCCCCAACAGGGTCTTTGCTCCCAGTCTCCGCCGAAGAGCGGGGTCCCCCCCAGCCGTAAAGGGGTCCCCTCCACATCTGATCCCCAGTACTAACGGGGTCCCCCTGCCCCAGATATTCCTGTCCATCCTCTTCGCCCTGGTGGGGCTGGCCGGCTCTGTCTATGCCGTGAGCGTCTCCGCCTGGGGCTGGTGTACGGGGCAGCCTCGGCAAATGGGACCAGCCCTTCACGCCGGAGCAGCTCAGGTGCGAGCCGCGGTGGGGCGGCAGGGGCTGGGGTCGGGGGCAACCGGCCGAGCTGGGGGTTGCGGGTCAGGGTCGGGAGGCACTGGCAGACCCAGAGCCAGGGGGTGGCAGGTTGGGGGGTGCCGGCGGAGCGGCAGGGAGGGGTCGAGGGGCTCCGGGAGAGCCGGGGGGCGGCGGGTGGGGGTCGAGGGGCTCCGGCAGAGCCGGGGGCGGTGGCTCGGGGTCGAGGGGCTCCGGCAGAGCCGGGGGGCGGCGGCTCGGGGTCGAGGGGCGCTGGCAGAGCCGGGGGGCCGTGGCTCCGGGTCAGGGGCTCCGGCAGAGCCGGGGGGCGGCGGCTCCGGGTCCAGGGGCTCCGGCAGAGCCGGGGGGCACCTGGCCAGCCCCTCCCTGTCCGTGCAGCGGGACACGTGTGCGAAGCCGCCCGGCGTGGTCCGGTTCAGCGCGACCCTCTTCGCCCCGGTGCTGAACGGCCTCTGCGGGACCTGCCGCAAGAAACAGGCCGAGGTGAGACCCCCACAGCCGAGCCGGCCGCGCCCCAGAGCCGGCCGCGCCAGGGCGAGGGGCAGGGGCTGGGTAGGGACCCACTGGGGAGGTTTCACCCCCTTTGTTCCCTGTTTCCAGCAAACCCAGTCCTGAGCCGAAGAGCCGCGTCACGACCGCCCCCCCCCCGGAATCCTCACTCCGCCCGTCTCGACCAGGACCAGGAACCCCGGCGTCCGGGACCAGCTCCGCCCCCCGCCCCGCAGAGATTACAGACAGCGTCGCCCCCACAGTCTGTCCCGCCGGCCGCACCCCCCCCGCCCCGTGTGTCACCAGCCGCCCCCAATAAACCCCGAGGGCCCGTGGGGAGCCGGCCTCCTGTCTGGACAAACCTCGGCCTGTCCCCTTGTCTAGGGGGTCAACAGGGAACCAGAGACCGGGGTGGGGGGTTCCCCAAACGCACCCGCGCCAGGACACTGCCCGCCGTCTACCCCCCCCAGCCCTGCCCGTGCCCCCCGCTCCCGACCCACAGCCCCCCGCTAGCCCAGCCCTGCCCCCCAGCCCTGCCCGTGCCCCTCGCTCCGACCCACAGCCCCCCGCTAGCCCAGCCCTGCCCCCCAGCCCTGCCCGTGCCCCTCGCTCCCGACCCACAGCCCCCTGCTAGCCCAGCCCTGCCCGTGCCCCTCGCTCCCGACCCACAGCCCCCCGCTAGCCCAGCCCTGCCCCCCAGCCCTGCCCGTGCCCCTCGCTCCTGACCCACAGCCCCCTGCTAGCCCAGCCCTGCCCGTGCCCCTCGCTCCCGACCCACAGCCCCCCGCTAGCCCAGCCCTGCCCCCCAGCCCTGCCCGTGCCCCTCGCTCCCGACCCACAGCCCCCCGCTAGCCCAGCCCTGCCCCCAGCCCTGCCCGTGCCCCTTGCTCCCGACCCACAGCCCCCCGCTAGCCCAGCCCTGCCCCCCAGCCCTGCCCGTGCCCCTCGCTCCCGACCCACAGCCCCCTGCTAGCCCAGCCCTGCCCCCCAGCTCTGCCCGTGCCCCTCGCTCCCGACCCACAGCCCCCCGCTAGCCCAGCCCTGCCCCCCAGCCCTGCCCGTGCACCTCGCTCCCGACCCACAGCCCCCTACTAGCCCAGCCCTGCCCGTGCCCCTCGCTCCCGACCCACAGCCCCCCGCTAGCCCAGCCCTGCCCCCCAGCCCTGCCCGTGCCCCTCGCTCCCGACCCACAGCCCCCCGCCAGCCCAGCCCTGCCCGGGCCCCCTTGCTCCTGACCCACAGCCCCCCGCTAGCCCAGCCCTGCCCCCAGCCCTGCCCGTGCCCCTCGCTCCCGACCCACAGCCCCCTGCTAGCCCAGCCCTGCCCCCCAGCCCTGCCCGGGCCCCTCGCTCCTGACCCACAGCCCCCCGCTAGCCTAGCCCTGCCCGTGCCCCTCGCTCCCGACCCACAGCCCCCCGCTAGCCCAGCCCTGCCCCCCAGCCCTGCCGGTGCCCCTCGCTCCCGACCCACAGCCCCCCGCTAGCCCAGCCCTGCCCCCCAGCCCTGCCCGGCCCCTCGCTCCTGACCCACAGCCCCCTGCTAGCCCAGCCCTGCCCCCCCAGCCCTGCCCGGGCCCCTCGCTCCTGACCCACAGCCCCCCGCTAGCCCAGCCCTGCCCCCCAGCCCTGCCCGGGCCCCTCGCTCCTGACCCACAGCCCCCTGCTAGCCCAGCCCTGCCCCCCAGCCCTGCCCGTGCCCCTCGCTCCTGACCCACAGCCCCCCGCTAGCCCCCAGCCCTGCCCCCCCAGCCCTGCCCGGGCCCCTCGCTCCTGACCCACAGCCCCCCGCTAGCCCAGCCCTGCCCCCCAGCCCTGCCCGTGCCCCTCGCTCCTGACCCACAGCCCCACGCTAGCCTAGCCCTGCCCCCCCAGCCCTGCCCGGGCCCCTCGCTCCTGACCCACAGCCCCCCGCTAGCCTAGCCCTGCCCGTGCCCCTCGCTCCCGACCCACAGCCCCCCGCTAGCCCAGCCCTGCCCCCCAGCCCTGCCGGTGCCCCTCGCTCCCGACCCACAGCCCCCCGCTAGCCCAGCCCTGCCCCCCAGCCCTGCCCGGGCCCCTCGCTCCTGACCCACAGCCCCCTGCTAGCCCAGCCCTGCCCCCCAGCCCTGCCGGCGCCCCTCGCTCCCGACCCACAGCCCCCCGCTAGCCCAGCCCTGCCCCCCAGCCCTGCCCGTGCCCCTCGCTCCCGACCCACAGCCCCCCGCTAGCCCAGCCCTGCCCCCCAGCCCTGCCCGTGCCCCTCGCTCCTGACCCACAGCCCCCCGCCAGCCCAGCCCTGCCCGGGCCCCTCGCTCCTGACCCACAGCCCCCTGCCCCCCAGCCCTGCCCGTGCCCCTCGCTCCTGACGCACAGCCCCCTGCTAGCCCAGCCCTGCCCGTGCCCCTCGCTCCCGACCCACAGCCCCCCGCTAGCCCAGCCCTGCCCCCCAGCCCTGCCGGTGCCCCCCAGCCCTGCCCCCCAGCCCTGCCCGTGCCCCTCGCTCCCGACCCACAGCCCCCGGCTAGCCCAGCCCTGCCCCCCAGCCCTGCCCCCCAGCCCTGCCGGTGCCCCTCACTCCCGACCCACAGCCCCCCGCTAGCCCAGCCCTGCCCCCCAGCCCTGCCCGTGCCCCTCGCTCCCGACCCACAGCCCCCTGCTAGCCCAGCCCTGCCCGTGCCCCTCGCTCCCGACCCACAGCCCCCCGCTAGCCCAGCCCTGCCCCCCAGCCCTGCCCGTGCCCCTCGCTCCTGACCCACAGCCCCCTGCTAGCCCAGCCCTGCCCGTGCCCCTCGCTCCCGACCCACAGCCCCCCGCTAGCCCAGCCCTGCCCCCCAGCCCTGCCCGTGCCCCTCGCTCCCGACCCACAGCCCCCTGCTAGCCCAGCCCTGCCCCCCAGCCCTGCCCGGGCCCCTCGCTCCTGACCCACAGCCCCCGCTAGCCTAGCCCTGCCCGTGCCCCTCGCTCCCGACCCACAGCCCCCCGCTAGCCCAGCCCTGCCCCCCAGCCCTGCCGGTGCCCCTCGCTCCCGACCCACAGCCCCCCGCTAGCCCAGCCCTGCCCCCCAGCCCTGCCCGGGCCCCTCGCTCCTGACCCACAGCCCCCTGCTAGCCCAGCCCTGCCCCCCCAGCCCTGCCCGGGCCCCTCGCTCCTGACCCACAGCCCCCCGCTAGCCCAGCCCTGCCCCCCAGCCCTGCCCGGGCCCCTCGCTCCTGACCCACAGCCCCCTGCTAGCCCAGCCCTGCCCCCCAGCCCTGCCCGTGCCCCTCGCTCCTGACCCACAGCCCCCCGCTAGCCCCCAGCCCTGCCCCCCCAGCCCTGCCCGGGCCCCTCGCTCCTGACCCACAGCCCCCCCGCTAGCCCAGCCCTGCCCCCCAGCCCTGCCCGTGCCCCTCGCTCCTGACCCACAGCCCCCGCTAGCCTAGCCCTGCCCCCCCAGCCCTGCCCGGGCCCCTCGCTCCTGACCCACAGCCCCCCGCTAGCCTAGCCCTGCCCGTGCCCCTCGCTCCCGACCCACAGCCCCCCGCTAGCCCAGCCCTGCCCCCCAGCCCTGCCGGTGCCCCTCGCTCCCGACCCACAGCCCCCGCTAGCCCAGCCCTGCCCCCCAGCCCTGCCCGGGCCCCTCGCTCCTGACCCACAGCCCCCTGCTAGCCCAGCCCTGCCCCCCAGCCCTGCCGGCGCCCCTCGCTCCCGACCCACAGCCCCCCGCTAGCCCAGCCCTGCCCCCCAGCCCTGCCCGTGCCCCTCGCTCCCGACCCACAGCCCCCCGCTAGCCCAGCCCTGCCCCCCAGCCCTGCCCGTGCCCCTCGCTCCTGACCCACAGCCCCCCGCCAGCCCAGCCCTGCCCGGGCCCCTCGCTCCTGACCCACAGCCCCCTGCCCCCCAGCCCTGCCCGTGCCCCTCGCTCCTGACGCACAGCCCCCTGCTAGCCCAGCCCTGCCCGTGCCCCTCGCTCCCGACCCACAGCCCCCCGCTAGCCCAGCCCTGCCCCCCAGCCCTGCCGGTGCCCCCCAGCCCTGCCCCCCAGCCCTGCCCGTGCCCCTCGCTCCCGACCCACAGCCCCCGGCTAGCCCAGCCCTGCCCCCCAGCCCTGCCCCCCAGCCCTGCCGGTGCCCCTCACTCCCGACCCACAGCCCCCCGCCAGCCCAGCCCTGCCCGTGCCCCTCGCTCCCGACCCACAGCCCCCCGCTAGCCCAGCCCTGCCCCCCAGCCCTGCCCGTGCCCCTCGCTCCCGACCCACAGCCCCCCGCTAGCCCAGCCCTGCCCCCCAGCCCTGCCCGTGCCCCTCGCTCCCGACCCACAGCCCCCCGCTAGCCCAGCCCTGCCCCCCAGCCCTGCCCGTGCCCCTCGCTCCCGACCCACAGCCCCCCGCCAGCCCAGCCCTGCCCGGGCCCCTTGCTCCTGACCCACAGCCCCCTGCTAGCCCAGCCCTGCCCCCCAGCCCTGCCCGTGCCCCTCGCTCCCGACCGACCGCCCCCCGCTAGCCTAGCCCTGCCCGTGCCCCTCGCTCCCGAACCACAGCCCCCCGCTAGCCCAGCCCTGCCCCCCAGCCCTGCCCGTGCCCCTCGCTCCCGACCCACAGCCCCCCGCTAGCCCAGCCCTGCCCCCCAGCCCTGCCCGTGCCCCTCGCTCCCGACCCACAGCCCCCCGCTAGCCCAGCCCTGCCCCCCAGCCCTGCCCGTGCCCCTCGCTCCCGACCCACAGCCCCCTGCTAGCCCAGCCCTGCCCCCCCAGCCCTGCCCGGGCCCCTCGCTCCTGACCCACAGCCCCCCGCTAGCCTAGCCCTGCCCGTGCCCCTCGCTCCCGACCCACAGCCCCCGGCTAGCCCAGCCCTGCCCCCCAGACCTGCCGGTGCCCCTCGCTCCCGACCCACAGCCCCCCGCTAGCCCAGCCCTGCCCCCCAGCCCTGCCCGGGCCCCTCGCTCCTGACCCACAGCCCCCTGCTAGCCCAGCCATGCCCCCAGCCCTGCCGGCGCCCCTCGCTCCCGACCCACAGCCCCCCGCTAGCCCAGCCCTGCCCCCCAGCCCTGCCCCTCGCTCCCGACCCACAGCCCCCCCGCTAGCCCAGCCCTGCCCCCCAGCCCTGCCCGTGCCCTCGCTCCTGACCCACAGCCCCCCGCCAGCCCAGCCCTGCCCGGGCCCCTCGCTCCCAACCGACCGCCCCCCGCTAGCCCAGCCCTGCCCCCCAGCCCTGCCCGGGCCCCTCGCTCCTGACCCACAGCCCCCTGCTAGCCCAGCCCTGCCCCCCAGCCCTGCCGGCGCCCCTCGCTCCCGACCCACAGCCCCCCGCTAGCCCAGCCCTGCCCCCCAGCCCTGCCCGTGCCCCTCGCTCCCGACCCACAGCCCCCCGCTAGCCCAGCCCTGCCCCCCAGCCCTGCCCGTGCCCCTCGCTCCTGACCCACAGCCCCCCGCCAGCCCAGCCCTGCCCGGGCCCCTCGCTCCCAACCGACCGCCCCCCGCTAGCCCAGCCCTGCCCCCCAGCCCTGCCCGTGCCCCTCGCTCCTGACCCACAGCCCCCTGCTAGCCCAGCCCTGCCCGTGCCCCTCGCTCCCGACCCACAGCCCCCCGCTAGCCCAGCCCTGCCCCCCAGCCCTGCCGGTGCCCCTCACTCCCGACCCACAGCCCCCCGCCAGCCCAGCCCTGCCCGGGCCCCTCGCTCCTGACCCACAGCCCCCTGCTAGCCCAGCCCTGCCCCCCAGCCCTGCCCGTGCCCCTCGCTCCCGACCCACAGCCCCCCGCTAGCCCAGCCCTGCCCCCCAGCCCTGCCGGTGCCCCTCACTCCCGACCCACAGCCCCCCGCCAGCCCAGCCCTGCCCGTGCCCCTCGCTCCCGACCGACCGCCCCCCGCTAGCCTAGCCCTGCCCGTGCCCCTCGCTCCCGACCCCCAGCCCCCCGCTAGCCCAGCCCTGCCCCCCAGCCCTGCCCGTGCCCCTCGCTCCCGACCCACAGCCCCCCGCTAGCCCAGCCCTGCCCCCCAGCCCTGCCCGTGCCCCTCGCTCCCGACCCACAGCCCCCTGCCAGCCCAGCCCTGCCCGTGCCCCTCGCTCCCGACCGACCGCCCCCCGCTAGCCTAGCCCTGCCCGTGCCCCTCGCTCCCGACCCACAGCCCCCCGCTAGCCCAGCCCTGCCCCCCAGCCCTGCCCGTGCCCCTCGCTCCTGACCCACAGCCCCCCGCTAGCCCAGCCCTGCCCCCCAGCCCTGCCGGCGCCCCTCGCTCCCGACCCACACCCCCCTGCTAGCCCAGCCCTGCCAGCCCAGCCCTGCCCGTGCCCCTCGCTCCTGACCCACAGCCCCCCGCTAGCCCAGCCCTGCCCCCCAGCCCTGCCCGTGCCCCTCGCTCCTGACCCACAGCCCCCCGCTAGCCCAGCCCTGCCCCCCAGCCCTGCCGGCGCCCCTCGCTCCCGACCCACAGCCCCCTGCTAGCCCAGCCCTGCCAGCCCAGCCCTGCCCGTGCCCCTCGCTCCTGACCCACAGCCCCCCGCTAGCCCAGCCCTGCCCCCCAGCCCTGCCGGTGCCCCTCACTCCCGACCCACAGCCCCCCGCCAGCCCAGCCCTGCCCGGGCCCCTCGCTCCTGACCCACAGCCCCCTGCTAGCCCAGCCCTGCCCCCCAGCCCTGCCCGTGCCCCTCGCTCCCGACCGACCGCCCCCCGCTAGCCTAGCCCTGCCCGTGCCCCTCGCTCCCGACCCACAGCCCCCCGCTAGCCCAGCCCTGTCCCCCAGCCCTGCCCATGCCCCTCGCTCCTGACCCACAGCCCCCCGCTAGCCCAGCCCTGCCCCCCAGCCCTGCCGGCGCCCCTCGCTCCCGACCCACAGCCCCCTGCTAGCCCAGCCCTGCCCCCCCAGCCCTGCCCGTGCCCCTCACTCCCGACCCACAACCCCTGCTAGCCCAGCCCCTGCCCCCCAGCCCTGCTGGCGCCCCTCGCTCCCGACCCAGAACCCCGCTAGCCCAGCCCTTAGCCCCCCAGCTCTGCCTGTGCCCCTCCCTCCTGACCCACAGCCCCTTGCCAGCCCCCAGCCCTGTCCCCCCATCTCTGCCGGTGCCCCTCACTCCCGACCCGCAGCCCCCTGCTAGCCCGGCCCTGCCCCCCCCATCTCTGCCGGTGCCCCTCACTCCCGACCCACAACCCCTGCCAGCCCAGCCCTGCCCCCCAGCCCTGCCAGTGCCCCTCACTCCCGACCCGCAGCCCCCTGCTAGCCCAGCCCTGGGCCCCCCAGCCCTGCCCGTGCCCCTCGCTCCCGACCCACAGCCCCCTGCCAGCCCAGCCCTGCCGGTGCCCCTCGCTCCCGACCAGCAGCCCCCTGCTAGCCCGGCCCTGCCCCCCCCAGCCCTGCCGGTGCCCCTCACTCCCGACCCGCAGCCCCTGCTAGCCCAGCCCTGCCCCCCCCAGCTCTGCTGGTGCCCTCAGCCCCTCCTGTGATATGGGGCAGGAAGTCAAGTTGTGATCAGCTGTTCACTGCTGTGGTTTGGCCACTGGCTCACACTGCAGAGACTGAGTGCAAACGTCCTCAGTCCGTTTCTCTCCCTGGAGCCCACCGGGGAGTCACAGCTGCCAGAAGTCCCCCAGAGGGTAGGTGAACAGTCCTCAGGCTAGCCCCTCAGCATGAGGAGTGCTCAGGCTATGGGGACTCCTGGGCCGTCAGACTCGGTGCTGGGGCTGATGGTGGGTGTGAGGTGGTTTCGTGCTGGGGGCCGGGAGCAATGAGCTGGGCTGAGATCGGACAGACTTGTTCCACACACGCACCCCGGAGGGACTTCCATCCTGGGGCCAGAACACAGCCAGTGCCCCATGCCCTGCCCCCTGAGCCAGCCAGTCCTGACCCTGGGGGTGGATGGGAGCCAGTATCCCCTAGAGGGGACAGGCCCCGTGCCCCATTCCCCACCCCCGAAGCCAGCCACTCCCTGCCCTGGGGCCAGATGGGAGCCAGTACCCCATAGAGGGGACAGGCCCCTGCCCCATTCCCCACCCCCAAAGCCAGCCACTCCCTGCCCTAGGGCCAGATAGGAGCCAGTACCCCATAGAGGGGACAGGCCCCTGCCCCATTCCCCACCCCCCTGAGCCAGCAAGTCCCCACCCTGGGGTCAGATGGGAGCCAACACCCCCTAGAGGGGATAGCTGCTGTGCCCTATTCCCCACCCCCTGAGCCAGCCGGTCCCTGCCCTGATGGGGGAGGGGGATGCTAGAGGGGACAGGCCCTGTCCTCCAACCCCCTGACTTTAGCGGCTGTTATTACAGGAAGCTGTTTTATCTGCCCAGCTCAGCAGAAAATAGCAGCAGGAAGTTCCCAAGATACACGCTAGATTGTGACATCAACCATCCAGCACCCTGCTCTAACCCCCCTGCCCCCACTCCCCTCCCAGAGCCAGGGAGAGAACCCAGGAGTCCTGGCGCCTAGCCCTCCCTACTCTAACCCACCAGCCCCCACTCCCCTTCCAGAGTCAGGGAAGAGAACCCAGGAGTCCTGGCGCCCAGCCCCCCCGCTCTAACCCCCAAGCCCTCACTCCCCTCCTAGAGCTGGGGAGAGAACCCAGGAGTTCTAGCTTCCCTTGTTCTAACCCACTGATCCTAATGGCCTCACAGAGCCAGGAAAAGAACCCAGGAGGCCTGACTCCTGGTCCAGCTTCCCTCCCATAAAACCAATTTGAAACGACGCCCCGCCCTGAACTGTTTCAGCTGGGCTGGGGGGGGGGGGGACACACCTGGACCCCACCCCCATAGAATCACACCCCCACCCTCCACCCTGGGAAATGTCCTTATAAGGAGTGGGAGAGGGGCCCTGCCTACCTTACGTGGGGGTGGGGGGCTATAAAAGGTCAGCCCCAAGGAAAGGGGCTGTAAGACAGGCTGAAGGTAGGAATTGTCAGGGTGAGAGTCCTAGCTCTTGGGTGGGCTAATAGGGGCTGTGGGTCAGGAGTGAGGGGCACTGGCAGGGCTGGGGTAGCAGGGGCTGTGGGTCAGGAGTGAGGGGCACCAGCAGGGCTGGGGTAGCAGGGGGCTGTAGGTCAGGTGTGAGGGGCACCGGTAGGGCTGGGGGAACCCAGGGCTGGGCTGGCAGGGGGCTGTGGGTCAGGAGTGAGGGGCACCGGCAGGGCTGGGGTAGCAGGGGGCTGTGGGTCAGGCGTGAGGGGCACCAGCAGGGCTGGGGGGAGCCTAGGGCTGGGCTGTCAGGGGGCTGTGGGTCAGGCGTGAGGGGCACCGGCAGAGCTGTGGGGAGCCCAGGGCTGGGCTGCCCGGGGGCTGTGGGGTCAGGTGTGAGGGGCACAGGCAGAGCTGGGGTAGCAGGGGGCTGTGGGTCAGGCGTGAGGGGCACCGGCAGGGCTGGGGGGAGCCCAGGGCTGGGCTGTCAGGGGGCTGTGGGTCAGGCGTGAGGGGCACCGGCAGAGCTGGAGGGAGCCCAGGGCTGGGCTGTCAGGGGGCTGTGGGTCAGGCGTGAGGGGCACCGGCAGGGCTGGGGGGAGCCCAGAGCTTGGCTGTCAGGGGGCTGTGGGTCAGGCGTGAGGGGCACCGGCAGAGCTGGGGTAGCAGCGGGCTGTGGGTCAGGAGTGAGGGGCACAGGCAGAGCTGGGGTAGCAGGGGCTGTGCCTCAGGCGTGAGGGGCACCAGCAGAGCTGTGGGGAGCCCAGGGCTGGGCTGTCAGGGGGCTGTGGGTCAGGCGTGAGGGGCACCGGCAGGGCTGGGGGGCTGTCAGGGGGCTGTGGGTCAGGCGTGAGGGGCACCGGCAGAGCTGGGGGGCTGTCAGGGGGCTGTGGGTCAGGCGTGAGGGGCACCGGCAGAGCTGTGGGGAGCCCAGGGCTGGGCTGTCAGGGGGCTGTGGGTCAGGCGTGAGGGGCACCGGCAGAGCTGGGGGGAGCCCAGGGCTGGGCTGTCAGGGGGCTGTGGGTCAGGCGTGAGGGGCACAGGCAGGGCTGGGGTAGCAGGGGCTGTGGGTCAGGCGTGAGGGGCACCGGCAGAGCTGTGGGGAGCCCAGGGCTGGGCTGTCAGGGGGCTGTGGGTCAGGCGTGAGGGGCACCGGCAGGGCTGGGGGGAGCCCAGGGCTGGGCTGTCAGGGGGCTGTGGGTCAGGCGTGAGGGGCACCAGCAGGGCTGGGGGGAGCCCAGGGCTGGGCTGTCAGGGGGCTGTGGGTCAGGCGTGAGGGGCACCGGCAGGGCTGGGGTAGCAGGGGGCTGTGGGTCAGGCGTGAGGGGCACCGGCAGGGCTGGGGGGAGCCCAGGGCTGGGCTGTCAGGGGGCTGTGGGTCAGGCGTGAGGGGCACCGGCAGGGCTGGGGGGAGCCCAGGGCTGGGCTGTCAGGGGGCTGTGGCTCAGGCGTGAGGGGCACCGGCAGGGCTGGGGGGAGCCCAGGGCTGGGCTGTCAGGGGGCTGTGGGTCAGGCGTGAGGGGCACCGGCAGGGCTGGGCTGTCAGGGGGCTGTGGGTCAGGCGTGAGGGGCACCGGCAGAGCTGGGGGGAGCCCAGGGCTGGGCTGTCAGCGGGCTGTGGGTCAGGCGTGAGGGGCACCGGCAGAGCTGGGGGGAGCCCAGGGCTGGGCTGTCAGGGGGCTGTGGGTCAGGCGTGAGGGGCACCGGCAGAGCTGGGGGGAGCCCAGGGCTGGGCTGTCAGGGGGCTGTGGGTCAGGCGTGAGGGGCACAGGCAGGGCTGGGGTAGCAGGGGCTGTGGGTCAGGCGTGAGGGGCACCGGCAGAGCTGTGGGGAGCCCAGGGCTGGGCTGTCAGGGGGCTGTGGGTCAGGCGTGAGGGGCACCGGCAGGGCTGGGGGGAGCCCAGGGCTGGGCTGTCAGGGGGCTGTGGGTCAGGCGTGAGGGGCACCAGCAGGGCTGGGGGGAGCCCAGGGCTGGGCTGTCAGGGGGCTGTGGGTCAGGCGTGAGGGGCACCGGCAGGGCTGGGGTAGCAGGGGGCTGTGGGTCAGGCGTGAGGGGCACCGGCAGGGCTGGGGGGAGCCCAGGGCTGGGCTGTCAGGGGGCTGTGGGTCAGGCGTGAGGGGCACCGGCAGGGCTGGGGGGAGCCCAGGGCTGGGCTGTCAGGGGGCTGTGGCTCAGGCGTGAGGGGCACCGGCAGGGCTGGGGGGAGCCCAGGGCTGGGCTGTCAGGGGGCTGTGGGTCAGGCGTGAGGGGCACCGGCAGGGCTGGGCTGTCAGGGGGCTGTGGGTCAGGCGTGAGGGGCACCGGCAGAGCTGGGGGGAGCCCAGGGCTGGGCTGTCAGCGGGCTGTGGGTCAGGCGTGAGGGGCACCGGCAGAGCTGGGGGGAGCCCAGGGCTGGGCTGTCAGGGGGCTGTGGGTCAGGCGTGAGGGGCACCGGCAGAGCTGGGGGGAGCCCAGGGCTGGGCTGTCAGGGGGCTGTGGGTCAGGCGTGAGGGGCACCGGCAGAGCTGGGGGGAGCCCAGGGCTGGGCTGTCAGCGGGCTGTGGGTCAGGCGTGAGGGGCACTGCCAGCTTTAACCCTCTCCATGCCCCCAGCTCCCGCTACCCGGACCCTGTGCCATGGCTGAGGATGCAGATGGCAGCAGGGCCCCCCTACTGCCAGGCTCTGAGGAGTCCCCTGGGCACCCTGCGCTGAACTGTAAGTACCGGGCCCCCTAGGGGCCCTCTGACCCCCGCCTTCCCGCAGCCTGCCCCTAACCCCGGGTCTCTCTCTTCCAGTCCTGGGGAAGGCGGCGGTCTCGGTGCTGCCAATTGCCAGCATTGTCATCGGTGAGTGTCCGCCCCACTCCTCCCGGTGCTGGCCCCACCCCGTGCGGGTGCCCCCATGGGCCGGGGCTGCCCTGGGCACTGACCCCCTCTCCCCATGCCAGGAGCCAAGTACCTGGGCCAGTGCCCCCACCAGTACCTGCTGCCCTATTACCTGCTGGTGGGGGGCAGCGCCGGCCTGCTGCTCCTGCTGCTGACCTGCCTGCCCTGCGGGGATGGGACGGACCCGCCCCGGCTGAGCCCCGGCGCCCGCGGCTGGAGGGCGGTTTTCCTGCTCTTCCTCTTCGCGTGGTTCATCGCCGGTGAGCGCCCCCCTACCCGACGCCCTGGTCACCCCGCTATCCCCCGTACCTCTGCTTTACCCGCCTGGCTCCCACTGCCCCCCTTCCCTGAGGACTGACTCTGGGGCACTGGCTCCCCACTCCCCGCCTTGGGGCGGTTAGCTGGGGAGGGTCCCTGGAGTCTGTGCCCCCTTTGGGTGGGTCCTCTCCCCCCAGCTGGGTTTGCCCCTTTCTGACCTGGCATTGGCTCCCCTTGGCTGCGTTCGGGCCCCCTCCCCAGCCAGCCTTGAGCTCTGACCTCCAGTCTCTTTTCTCCCCCCTCCTGCCAGGTAACGTCTGGGTCTACTCCATCTACCCCCCGGAGTACAAGGACCCCAAGAATCCGGATTTCTGCTCCCGCCCTCTCTATCTCTTCGCCTTCTGGGTCACCACGCTGGTGTACGTGGGGCTGGGGGTCGCCTTGCTGGCTGCCCTCGGCATCCTGGGCTGCCTGGTGCTGCTGCGGGCGCGGCTGCCCTGGCTCCAGCGGGGAGACTCGTACCCCTAGCCGGGGGGAGACAGAGGGGGATAAATAAAGGCCTGAAACACAGCTGGCAAGTGGAGTCGTCCTTGTCTCTGGGGCAGCTCCCATCCGCCCCCTGGGGTGGCTACCCCTGAGCCAGACTCCCCGATCCCCCAGCCCTCCGAGCAGGGCTCCCCATGGCCTGAGCCAGACCCCTGCTTGGGTAGCAGCTTGGGGGTCCTCTTGGCCCCCCCACCCCATGATGCAGGGCAGTGGGGTCCAGGTCGGGCTGCCCCGCTGTGGCCTGAAGCGGGGGCAGCCAGTCCCTGCTGTGGGAGAGGAGGTGAGGCACTGCTCAGCCACACTCCCCTCAGCCCGGGGGGCTCGCCCGAGCCCTGCTGGGGGGGCCTGCCCAAGGATGCCTGGCCTTCAGCCCTGGGGAGGACAAAAGGGGCGCTTGTTAGGGGGGAGAGGGGGCTGCAGTGCTGGGGGGAGGCTGCCAGGAGAGGGTTGAGTGCCCCCCCCTTCCGGCTGGGCTGTGCGGTGCATGCCGTAAGCTGCTCTCCCACTGGGGGAGAGGCTCCCCCTGCTTATGGGACAGCGGAGAAGGGGCCTTTTATCCTGTGTCACCCCACAAGTGGCTGGGGGGGGCCCTAAAGGGGGGGGAGAGGAGCTGAGCTGGCAGCTGTCATGCTGTAGCCCAGCTCCCATCAGTGGCTGAGGCGGCTGCCCGTGGGAGGGGGGCCTGTGAGCCCCTGGGGCAGGTGTCGTCCGTGCCCCCCTTAGCAAGACTCCCCATGAGCCCCTGGGGCAGGTGTCACACTCCCCCCCCAGTTAGAGCGAGACTCCCCATGAGCCCCTGGGGCAGGGGTCGTGCCCCCCCTCCCCCCTTAGCGAGACTCCCCATGAGCCCCTGGGGCAGGGGTCGTGCCCCCCTCCCCCCTTAGCGAGACTCCCCATGAGCCCTCAGTGAGACTCCCATGAGCCCCTGGGGCAGGTATCACTCCCCCCCTTAATGAGACTCCCCATGAGCCCCTGGGGCAGGTATCACACTCCCTGACCCCTTAGCGAGACTCCCATGAGCCCCTGGGGCAGGTGTTGCCCCCCCCCCCCCCTTAGCGAGGCTCCTGCTGCCGGCACCCAGCGCCGAGAGGCTAAACAACAGCTGGGGTTGGTTTGCTACCCGGTGTGCGTCACCCAATCATCACAACGGGGTGGAGAAGCAGAAAAGTTTATTTGCAGCTGCAAAAAATACAGGGAGAATAAAATCTCAAATCCTGCACCCAGAGCAGGAAGTTACACAGGCTTTTATACATTTTTTTTTTTTTAGCATACTTATTTAATAGCAAGCTGCCCTAAGTATTTATATAGCCAGCCAATCCAGTTTTCAGCTAGTTTTTTTGTTTCTTGTATTATTTGTTAAACCATACATAAAGCTGCTTTATTTAGCCTTGTTTTTTTATATTTGCCGTATTTGCCTTGCTTAGTTTTAGGCAGTTTGACTCTGCAACATATTGTTGCAGATCCTCAGCATAACTGCTGCGAGTGCCTCCAGGTGGGGGGGCCAAGGACACTTGGGCCTAGTGCGAGGGGGCTTCATCGATACTCGTGGTTTTCCATTTTTTTGAGTTATTTAGTGGCCATGCCCCAGTGTTTTTAACAACTCCCTCCTTGGAGAACACTCAACAACCTTGGCTCTGAGTTTTCTTACTTGGGCTACTTATTTCTTTACAATAGGACTTTGCATAAGCACTTTGTGATAGCCCTGAAGAGAATGACTTTTGAAAAAGGGCCCTGACACATGATACTGCACAGCATAATACAAGCAATACAGGAAAGAGAAGTTTCAATAGCAGGCTAAATAAACCGCCAAGCCAAGACGACAAACCCCAGCCTGAAAACAAGGTTTGCAACCAATCGCTCTCTGGGGCAGTATAGGCAACCTGGGCTCCGGCTCGGGCATGGGCCTCAGCCTGTACCACCTTTTCATAGATCTCATAACTGCTATAATTTACATATACACAACATCGGGGCCTGACGAGGGCACAAACCCCTCCCTGGGATGCCAAGAGATAGTCCAAAGCCAGCCTGTTTTGGAGGGAAAACGTCCTGAGCTGCTGTACCTCTTTATTTAATGTTTTTATTGCTGATTTTAAATTACTAACCAAGTTTTTTAACTTTAAGGCCATTTTTTAAGTACCATTTGCAGCCTTACAGTATAGTGGCTTATGCATGCCATGGCTGGCCCGGTAAACAGTGGCGCTATTCCCAGTACAGAGCACCCTACATACAAGCTTCTCGGTTGTGAGGGAATTCTTTATATTGCCCTTTAATGCCGTAGTCATTCGCCGCAGGGTCTTTTCTTGTGACTTAACAGAGGTGTCTCGGGCATTTTTAATTTTTTTTTGGGGGGCAGTGTGGCAGTTATTGACAGATGAGGAACTTCATGAGCTATATAACAGCTACCTGTCCAGTTGGCTGGCAGCACCTTGTAAGCCTTTTGGCCACATACAAAATAGTGACCCTGTAGGGCCCAGTAAGGACTGTTTCTTAAGGGGATTCCTGGGATATTTAAAGCTGTTTTTTTAAACAGTTCATATGCCCCTAAGGGGGCATTCCATTCTCCTGATTGGGTACAAGTGGGGGCGTTTTTAATTGTGCCGTTTAAATTACACTCGCCATAGGGACCACTACAAACTTATCATTGGCTGGCTATGTTGGAGATATTAACTGGATGGCAAGTTATATTTCCAAACCTTTTTTTGTGGTAAGATTTTTTGTAAGAGTTTTCCTAAAAGGGGAGGAACCATTACACCCACACTGTTGGCCTCCCCTTTTGGTTTTTATTTAATACCCATCAGCCCACTGTGTAATAACACAGGAGCTTTTTCCCACAGGACGCCCATAGTGATCAGATTGGTTTTGGGTAAAACATAACACTCCCTCAGTGAGTACTGCAACTGAATACTCCTGGTCCTGATAGGTGGCTGGCTGTAAAGAGGTCTCATTTCAGAACGGTGAGTCCGTTCTTTCCTGCTCTTTGGTGGCGCCTAATTCTGCTAGGGTCAAGGGCAGCATGTCAAGGGGCATTCCCGTTTTGGGGGACAGTGGACTCGGAGCACACACCCAGCAATCAGTCTGGTTTGTTAAAGTAGCAACATGGTGCGCAAGCGAAACAAAGGAGTGATGCTCCCGATATGCACAGTTTGGAAATAACAATACAGAGAATAACAATGTTACCCAATTAATTATTACCAGAGTCTTTCCAACCCAGGGTCTCCAGTTCCTGGGTGGGCCCATTTTAGCGTTAAGATGCCCGCTATTTGTGTCTTTAAACAGTAGCTTTAGCCCGAGATCGTCACTAGATGAGGAGTTGGCAGGTTGGACGGTCCACTGTTCTGCTGACGAGGGGGCGGGTACTGCCTTCAGACGAGAGTGATGGATCCAGTTCTTGTGTCTCTTGATTTTTGCCGCTGTATGGGAGACCAGCAGGATGGTATAGGGTCCTTTCCACTTTTCCTGGAGAGGCTCATCTTTCCAGGTGCGAACAAGCACGGAGTTACCGGTCTATAAGGAGTAGACAGGAGACTCCAAGGGGAGAGGCTGGGAATTCTTGCTATACCTGTGAAGAGACAAGAGAACAGCAGACAGGGAACACATATACTGTGACAAAAAACCATTACCCAACTCCCATTCCCCTGACAGAACCGGGGTGCCATTCATAGGCCATGCCCTTTTAAACATCATTTTAAAGGGACTAAGCCCTAATTTACCCTTAGGGAGAACACGGATACGAAGTAGGACAAGGGGCAAAGCATCAGGCCATCGCAGTGAGGCTTCTTGGCACACTTTTGAGAGATGCCGTTTACGGGTCTGATTGGTTCGCTCCACTACCCCACTGCCTTGCGGTCTCCAGGGCGTATGGAGTTTCCAGGGGATCTGTAAGGCATGTGAGATGCTTTGAATGATTTTTGATGTGAAGTGTGTCCCGTTGTCAGATTTCATTCACAGGGGGAGTCCAAAGCGAGGAATGATTTTTTTAACAAACTTGAGGGCCACTGTTCTGGCAGTGCAATTATGGCATAGGAAGGCTTATGGCCATCCACTGAACCAATTCACTATGACAAGGAGATATTTGAACCCTTGGGTCCGGGGAAACTCAGTAAAGTTTATTTGCCACTCTTGTTCGGGGCCCGGAGTGGGTTCTAGGGCAGCTGGTGGCACAGGATGTCCCAGTCGGGGGTTATTTTTTTGGCAGACTAAGCAGTCTGCTTGTACCTGGGCAGCCAGGGGTCGGAGTCCGGAAGTGATAAAGTATTTTCCCATTAGTTGGATAAGTGCTTCCCTGCCAGCATGAGTGGTTTGATGTAGTTTTTGCAGCACCGGCTGGATCAGACCCTTTGCTAGGAGGACCTTCCCTTCCGGGGAATGGAGCCCTCCCTCCTTTTCCCGGAAACCGAGTTTGTCAGTTAGCTGTCTCTCCTCCCCAGAGTACTGAGGGGTTGGAAGCTCCCCTACTGATGGGATAAGGGCATGCATATGGGCGTTCTCAGTCTGAGGGGATGGCAGGGTGGCAGCATGCTTAGCCTCTCTATCTGCCCTAGCATTACCTCTGGCCACCTCTTGATCCTCCCTTTGATGGGCTTTACAGTGTACCACCGCCACTTCCGAGGGAAGTTGTACGGCTTCTAGGAGCCGGAGGATTTGGGG
This sequence comes from Natator depressus, assembly GCF_965152275.1. NCBI lineage: Eukaryota > Metazoa > Chordata > Testudines > Cheloniidae > Natator > Natator depressus. The sequence goes on along the minus strand of NC_134261.1, from coordinate 221,743 downwards.
CCCGTACTTGACTGGGGAGCCTTGGGCTGTCAGCATTCCCCTTTGCTTTCACAGGCCAGCATGAGCATGTAGCACCCCAAAAGCATACTTTGAATCAGTAAAAATGTTGACCCGCTTTCCTTTTGACAGTTCATGTGCACAGGTCAGGGCTATTAGTTTGGCAAGCTGGGCAGAGGTCCCAGCAGGCAAACCTTCAGCTTCCAGTGTCATGGAGGGTCACAACAGTATAACCCGCCCTCCTTTGCCCATCTATTACAGTACTGCTACCATCAGTGTACCACTCATAATCTGCATTTGGGAGGGGTACATTCTTTAAATCCGGACGGCTGGAGTACTGGGCATCTATGATCTCTAAACAGTCATGTTTCTGTTTCTGGCAAGAGAGTGGCTGGGTTAAGGGAGGGGCAAGACTGTAAGGTGACTTCAGAGTTCTCTAACAGCTTAGCCTGGTACCGAGCAATCCGAGCGTGGGTGAGCCAAAGCCCTCCCTTTGCATCCAATAAGGCTCGGACCATATGGGGAGTATAGATTTGCATAACCCCTTCCAATGTTAGCTTCTCGGCTTCCTTAAGCACTAGGGCAGTAGCTGCGACCGCCCGTAAACGTGCCGGCCAACCCTTTGCAACCTGATCCAGTTACTTAGAAAAATAAGCCACGGGACGTCTCCATGCTCCTAACAGCTGTGTGAGCACTCCTAGGGCCACCCCCTTTCATTCATGTACATACAACTGAAACGGCTTAGAGAGATCCGGCAGGCCCAGAGCCGGGGCTTCCATTAATTTCTTTTTTAAGATTTTAAATGCCCTGTCAGCCTCTGGGGTCCAATAGAAGGGGTCATGATTTGCTTCTTTTACACAGTCGTACAGGGGTTTAGCCCACAGTCCAAACTCTGGGATTCATATCCTGCAAAAGCCTGCCATACCTAGAAATGCTCTGAGCAGCTTACGATTACTTGGGGTAGGAACTTGACAGATAGCTTTCTTTTTTCGCTTGAAAGCTGACGCTCCCCCTGCCGTATGTGAAACCCGAGGTACCGTACCTCTGGGAGGGCAATTTGAGTCTTACTCCGTGCTAGCCAATATCCCCGGAGTCCAATAAAATTCAGGAGGCTCACGGTGGCTTTAAGGCAGGGGGTTTGGCCCACAGTGGCAATTAACAAATTATTTACATACTGCAGAAGGAGGGCCTTCTCATTATCCCACTCGTTTAGGTCCCTGGCCAGAGCCTGGCCAAAGAGGGTGGGGGAGTTTTTAAATCCCTGGGCCAACACTCTTCAGCAAAGTTGCTTTTTAACCCTTTTTCGGTCCTCCCACTCGAAGGAGAAAATCTCCTGTGACGGGGTGGCAACTGGGATGGTAAAGAAAGCATCTTTCAAATCGAGGACTGAAAAATGGGTATATCCCCCTATAGAAGCCAATAAGGTATACGGGTTAGGGACAAGAGGGTGCAAAGTCTTAACCCGTTTATGGACTGCCCCTTAGGTCCTGTACCAGCCAATACGTGCCATTAGGCTTCTGTACGGGTAGAATGGGAGTGTTCCAGGCTGACTGACATTCCCGGAGAATACCATACATAGGAATCGATTTATAGTTTTTTGTAAACCTTTTTCGGCTTTTCTTTAGATTGGATACTGTTTTACTTGCACTGGGCCTTTCCCTGGTATGAGCTGAATAGTAATGGGGGTCTGGTGGGTGGCCTTTCCTGGGATTCCTGATGCCCACACGAGGGGGTACACCTGGTCTTCCCACGGGCTCCATTCTGGGGCTTCCATGGCTGAGGGCTCAACTGCAAGGGTCATGATCCATGCATTCTCAGGGGGTAAGGTAAGGGTTATTTCATCCTTAGTAAAATGCAGGGTGGCACCGAGGTGACAAAGCAGATCCCGTCCCAGCAGAGGTGTTGGACACTCAGGGAGGTATACCAGCTTGTGGGATATAGTCCTGTTTCCCAAAGCGCACTCCGCTGGGGCATACACTGGGCACTTGGTGTGGCTCTTACCACAGTAAGGGAATCTGCTACTGGCAACTGAAGGGGTCGATTTACGGCAGTTTGGGCCGCTTTAGCGTCCACTAAAAAATCTATTTCTGAGCTTTTTACCAGCATCTTTACTCGGGGTTCTGGGGGTAGGGTGGTCCGTCTCCCCTGACACCCCTATTCCTGCTCCGCCATTGCCATTATAGAGGCACCCCCCTTTTCTTTTTTTTTTGGGGCACTCATTTTTCCAGTGTTTCTCTTGTCGACACAAGGCACACTGGTTGCGACCCAGTCGTCTCTTCTGCAAGCCCGGACGTTCGCGTCCACGGCTTCTTCCTCCCCGGCCACTTCCCTTAGTGCTGGCCTGTATCGCTGTTACCATCAGTGTCACTTGCTTTTTTTTTTGTTTTTTGTTTTTTTTAGACTATAAGCTTGGTTTGCAGTCTCTAAGATTTGTGCCATGGTCATGCCCATTAAATTTTTTTTTTGTAACTTTTTTTTAATATCAGGGGCTGCTCTGCTTGTAAAAATTCCCTTAATAATTGACTCAGTTGCCTGATCATTGGGGTCTGCATTAGTGTTCTGTTGAATTGTGTCCCGAATACGCTGTAGAAAGGCCCCTGGGCTTTTTTTTAAATCCTGCATTACTTCATATGGCTTTGCCCAATTATTATGTCGGACAGCCGAGTGACGGAGTCCATGCAAAAGCAACTTCTTATAGGAGGTAAGGCGGGTCATATTCCCATGATCATTTGGATCCCACCTGGGGTCTGCTCGGAGGACTTGTGCGTCCGGGTCAGGGACATTAATACGATCCCGGTCGTACTGTTTCTGCGCCTTTTTCCTTGCCTTGGACACAACCTGTTGTCTTTCAACCTTAGACAATAGGGTTCACAGGAGGATGTTACAATCATCCCGGTCCGGCTTGTGACTGCTGAGGCACCCCTCAAAGACTGATATAAACCTGCTCGGGTTGGTGGAAAACTCTTCTGCCTGTGCTTTGAAAGCAGCCAAATTCACAGGATTAAAGGGCACATGAGTATAAACCTGCATAGTCGTGGCCGGACGCCTGTCCGATCCAGACCAGTCGACTTTAGTTTTGGTGATTAAGGGGTATAGGCCAACCATTGGGGACTTACAAGGTGTGGGTGTAGGGGCCGAAGGGGACACCGGCTCTGCCATTACAGTGGGGGTGGGGGTCTGGGCACTAACATTAGCTGCTACTGAACCAGTCGGAGTCAGATTACAGTGCTGTAAAATATCTGGTCGAGTACATAAAGCCAGAAACAAATGCGCATACATATGTTCATTCCATTTTTTTGTTTTTCGACAGAACAGGAGTAACTGAAGGATCGTGTTGTAATTAATTGACCCTCCTGGTGGCCACCACTCCTGGTCCTTTAGTTGATATTGAGGCCAGTTAACTGTACAGAATCATTTTAATTGGCTTTTAGTTATTGGATCCGCACCAAATACCTTCCAGTTTGCTAGAATGCATTCTAGGGGCGTACACCGTGCCCTAACTCCCGAGCTCTGTCCCTGTCCCATGCCTACAGGGTAACTCTGGGCATCCCCAGGTTTCAACAGAGCATACAATCCGGATTTTAAAAGGTTCCTACCTTATTCAAGGGATCGGTTCTTCACCGTTGTCCGCAGCTGCTTCTCCACTATATGAGTGCGTTGCACCGTTGTGCCCTCCGGGGCTGATCAAATCGCATTTTTTCTGAGGCCCCCGATGAACTCACCAGTGCGCGCTGGGCGTCGGTTCTCGCCGCAATCCTTGACCTCCAGGAGGGGTCCGGGCAAGGCTAAATAGCAGCCTCGTGGCCCACCCAAGGATGCCAAAAGCTGTTGCCGGCACCCAGTGCCGAGAGGCTAAACAACAGCTGGGGTTGGTTTGCTACCCGGTGTGCGTCACCCAATCATCACAACGGGGTGGAGAAGCAGAAAAGTTTATTTGCAGCTGCAAAAAGGTACAGGGAGAATAGAATCTCAAATCCTGCACACAGAGCAGGAAGTTACACAGGCTTTTATACATTTTTTTTTTACATACTTATTTAATAGCAAGCTGCCCTAAGTATTTACATTGCCAGCCAATTCAGTTTTCAGCTAGTTTTTTTGTTTTTTGTATTATTTGTTAAACCATACATAAAGCTGCTTTATTTAGCATTGATTTCAGAGTAACAGCCGTGTCAGTCTGTATTCGCAAAAAGAAAAGGAGTACTTGTGGTACCTTAGAGACTAACCAATTTATTTGAGCATGCATCCGATGAAATGAGCTGTAGCTCACAAAAGCTTGTGCTCAAATAATTTGGTTAGTCTCTAAGATGCCACTAGTACTCCTTTTCTTTTTATTTAGCATTGTTTTTTTATATTTGCCCTGTTTGGCCTTGCTTAGTTTTAGGCAGTCTGACTCTGCAACCTATTGTTGCAGATCCTCAGCATAACTGCTGTGAGTGCCTCCAGGCGGGGGGCCCGAGGACACTTGGGCCTAGTGCAAGGGGGCTTCATTGACACTCGTGGTTTTCCATTTTTTTGAGTTATTTAGTGGCCATGCCCCGAGACTCCCATGAGCCCCTGGGGCAGGTTTCACACTCCCTGACCCCTTAGAGAGACTCCTATGAACCCCTGCGGCAGGTGTCACACTCCCTGACCCCTCAGCGAGACTCCCATGAGCCCCTGGGGCAGGTATCGCCCCCCCCCCCATTAGCGAGACTCCCATGAGCCCCTGGGGCAGGTGTTGTGTCCCCCTCTCCCCTTCGTGAGACTCCCCATGAGCTCCTGGGGCAGGTGTCACACCCCCTGATCCATTAGTGAGACTCCCATGAGCCCCTGGGGCAGCTCTCCTGCCCCACTCCCCCCTTAGCGAGACTCCCATGAGCCCCTGGGGCAGGTATCGCCCCCCCCATTAGCGAGACTCCCATGAGCCCCTGCGGCGGGCGGCCGTTGGGCCGGGCTCCCAACAGCCCCTGCGGCGGGCGGTCACGAGCGCGGGGGGCGGCTCCCGAGGAGCCTTCAGACCACGCGCCTCATTAATATTCATCGGCTCGCCCCCGGGCGGTCGCGCGGGGGCGAGGAGCCGGAAGTTGCCCAGCCCGCAGGCCCCGCCCCCCTCACGTCCCCCAGCCCCTGGGCCAATGGCAGCGCGAGGCTCCGAATGGGCGGGCGGGGAACTGACGGCGCGGCGGGCCAATGGGCGGGGATAAGAGCGGGGCGGGGCGGGGCGTCAGCTGACGGCGGGGCGCGGAGCGGCCGGTGCTGGCCCGAGATGGTGAGACCGGGACCCCCCCCCCCCCCATGGCGCGGGGCGGGAGATTCCCCCCGGGGGGGGCGGCGCCCGGGACCCCCCCCCTCCCATGGCGCGGGGCGGGAGATTCCCCCCGGGGGGGGCGCCCGGGACCCCCCCCCCTCCCATGGCGCGGGGCGGGAGATTCCCCCCGGGGGGGGCGGCGCCCGGGACCCCCCCCCTCCCATGGCGCGGGGCGGGAGATTCCCCCCGGGGGGGGCGGCGCCCGGGACCCCCCCCCCTCCCATGGCGCGGGGCGGGAGATTCCCCCCGGGGGGGGCGGCGCCCGGGACCCCCCCCCCTCCCATGGCGCGGGGCGGGAGATTCCCCCCGGGGGGGGCGGCGCCCGGGACCCCCCCCCCTCCCATGGCGCGGGGCGGGAGATTCCCCCCGGGGGGGGCGCCCGGGACCCCCCCCCCTCCCATGGCGCGGGGCGGGAGATTCCCCCCGGGGGGGGCGCCCGGGACCCCCCCCCCATGGCGCGGGGCGGGAGATTCCCCCCGGGGGGCCTGGGAGCCCCCCATGGCGCGGGGGGGGTTGGGACCCACCCTCCAGGCCCCTCTCTCCAGCCTCTGCCCCACACACCCTGCTGACCCTCCCCTCCTCCCCCCCCCCCCCAGACCACGGCGCTGACCCAGGGGCTGGAGCGGATCCCCGACCAGCTGGGCTACCTGGTGATCTGCGATGGAGCGGTGCTGGCGGTGAGTGGGGGGCCCGGACGCCTGGGTTCCCTCCCCAGCGCTGCGGGGGGGCTGGGAGCCAGGACTCCTGGGTTCTGTCCCCGGCTCTGGGAGGGGAGTGGGGGCGGGTGGGTCAGAGCAGGGGGGCTGGGAGCCCGGACTCCTGGGTTCTCTCCCCGGCGCTGGGAGGGGGTGGGCTGGGAGCCAGGACGCCTGGGTTCTCTCCCGGGCGCTGGGAGGGGAGTGGGGGCGGGTGGGTCAGAGCAGGGGGGCTGGGAGCCAGGACGCCTGGGTTCTCTCCTGGGTGCTGGGAGGGGGGTGGGTGGGTTAGAGCAGGGGGGGGCTGGGAGCCTGTACTCCCTTGCGCTGCTGACCTGCTGTGTGAATTTGGGGGAGGGGGGCTCCTCACGCTCTCTAACCCGGGGCTCCCCTGCTCCACAGTCGGCTGGTGACCTGGAGAATGCCGAGCACACGGCCGGGGTGATCTCGGAGCTGGTGGCCACGGCCTGCGGCTTCCGGCTCCAGCGTGGCCCTGACCCCCCCTTCAAACGCCTCTCGGGTGAGTCTGGGGGGAGAACGCCCGCAGGGGCAGGGGTGTGTGTGCTGGCATGGTGGGGTGGGGAGGAAGGGGGCGCTGCTGCTGTAGGGCTGGGCCCTTTGTCCCAGGCCTTCCCCCCCCACCCCCTGCCCACTCCCTGTCTGTGACCCCCCAGGAGTGGTGATCCGCCCTCCGCTCCAGAACAGCCTCTCGGACCCCAAGGGGTCTCTTCCCCCCACTCCTGAGACTGACCCACTACAGAGACCTCCCCTGCCTGACCCCCATCAAACCCTTGGGGGTACAGAGGTTTCCTCTCGCTCTCCCATGAGCCTCTGGGGTAGTGAGGGTGGCCACCCCTGACTCTCTCTGTCCCCAGCCCTAGTGGGGGGGTCTCATGCCAAACTCTCTCCCCCCTTAGTGGTGTTCGGGGAACACACCTTCCTGGTGACTGTCTCTGGCCAGAAGATCTTTGTGGTGAAGCGACAGAACCATGTGCGGGAGCCGGTCGCCGTCTGAGCCGCAGGGGCGGGTTCCACATGCGAGTGTGGCTGGGTGAAATTGGGGGGGCTCCCCCCTCAGAGTTCTTGATCTGTGGGGGTCTCGCAGGGGCTGGTTGGGGACCCCCCTGGCTTTCCCCTTGCAGCACCTGCCCCCATGGCTGCCTGAATGAAGCCTCTGCACCTGCCAGGCCTAGCTGAGTGGGGTCCCCCACTTCACCGGGGCCCCTGCTGGGGCAGGAGGGCTCCAGAGATGCCCCTGCAAACACACCCACCCTGTGGGGACAGGATGGGAGGCTGCAGCGGTATCTGTGGGGCTTCCTGGAGATATGTGGGGGGAGAGAATAGGCTCCGGCCAGGGGCCTCACTGTAACTGTTCAGAGAATAAAGTGTTTTTCCTAGCTGGTCTATGGGGTCTCCTTCCGTGGGGAGAGGGAGGCTGTGGGGATCCTACCCCCGCCATGCTCCAGAGGAGCCCTTGACTTGCCATGGGTCATTGCTGCCCTCCTCGCCCTCTGCAACTACAGCTGTGTGGGTCACCTGGGGGGCAGCTCCCCCCTGCTCGCAGGGATGGCTCAGGCTCCCTGCACATGCAGCCAGTGGCACTGGGTCGTTCCCAGGCGGGTGGCAGCTCCCCGCTCTTGGAGCAAGCGGCTCGGGCTCCTGGCAGCCCCGGTCGTGCAGGGCCGGCTCCCCGCTCTCGGAGCGAGCAGCTTGGGCTCCCGGCAGCCCCAGTCGCGCAGGGGTCACTCCCCACTCTCGGAGCGAGCGGCTCGGGCTCCCAGCAGCCCCGGTCGTGCAGGGGCCGGCTCTCGGAGCGAGCGGCTCGGGCTCCCAGCAGCCCCGGTCGTGCAGGGGCCGGCTCTCAGAGCGAGCGGCTCGGGCTCCCAGCAGCCCCGGTCACGCAGGGGCTGGCTCCCTGCCAGTCACCCACTGCTCTGCTTTGGCCTGCAGCTGCCTGGACCATGTGTGTCTCTATGGGGCCCAGCCCCCTGCAGCTGCTCCGGGTGCAGTGCCTGGTACCCTCCTGGTCTCTGTCGGGGAGAGGGGGGGTCTGCGCCGTGCATGGTGTTATACCCTCCCCTGACACACAGCAAAGCAGGGCCGGTTCCATCCCATGAGGTTTATTCACAGACACAAATAAAGCCAGTTCAGAGACAAATAAATAACAAAAAAATGTAAATAAAGTGCAGTGGGGGCCCCGGTCCAGTGAGTCCCTGTAGCCACAGGGGGCAACCTAGCCTAGGTAGCCCCCCCTCCCCCCAACAGCAAGGGCTGGGGAATGTACCTGCAGCGAGGCACGTGGGGCTGGGACCTTCCATGGGGTGGCTCAGGGCTGCGCCAGGCACCTTCCTTCCCTCAGCTGGGATGGGGGCTGGCAAAGCTCAACTAGATAGCAGTGGGAGAGGGCAGCCCCAGGGGCTGAGGGGAGCCTGGCTCTCAGGGGATGCTACCCCAGGGGCTGATAAGAAGGAAGGTGCTCGCTCCAGCCCAGCCAGGGCCAAGCAGTACCATGGGTCCCTGCCCCCCAGCTCAGGGGGAATTTGCAGGGCCCCCAAATTAAAAAGGCAATGCAGGAAGCGAAGGGTTTTGTAAACAGTGACTGGGAACCAGCAATGAGATGTGTTCACCCCACCCACCCATAGCCAGGGGTCCCACCCCTGGCACCCCCACAACTAACAGCAGGGAAACAGCAGCAGGATCACCCTGAAAATGGCACCCAGCCCGCCCACCCCCCCCCTTCACAACACAGTAGCTGTGGCCTCTGCTGCCCCAGCTCCCCCCTCCCACCCCCACAGCATGGACCCATAATGCAATTCTCACACACACACCCACCCATACTGGCCTGCAGCCTACCACATGCTGCTCCCCTGAGTCTGCAGTTCCCTCCCCCCCTTGGCACATGCCAGCCTCCCCCTGCACCCCATCCATGGTCCCAGGCCTCCAGCAACATGAGCTCCGTGGGGAAGCAGCAGCGAGGCGATGGGGGGGACCAGGGGGGGGACGGGACGTTTGGCCTCTTCACTTGATGGGCTCCACCACCAGCACCTTGCACTCGCGCTTGGCGATCTTGTCCAGCGACAGGACGCTCTTCTCGGGGGGCAGGTAGAGGGGGCGGCCCACGGGGGAGCCCACAGGCGGGGTGATGGCACGGCGCTCCATGACGCTACCAGACCTGCCGGGGGGGGCACCAAGTGTCAGTGCGGGGGGGGGGAGCGCTGATCCCACCCCTGCCCCCCAGACAGCTACAGCTCCCCTGCCACCCCTTCCCTTTTCAATCCCCTCCCCTCCCAGAGCCAGGAGAGGGACCCAGGAGTCCTGGCTCCCACCAGCCATGTGTATATATGGGGGGGGGGGGGGGGAGCACAGATGCCCTCACCTGATTGGCCACCCTAGTGCAGACAGGTGAATGAAGGGGAGGGGCCCAATGTTAGAGCCCCGCCTCCCCCAGGCTCCACCCACTGGCCAGGCTCCTTCCCCCCTTAAATACTCCAGCGCTTCTGGGTGGAGGTCTCTGGGACTGAAGACTCCAAGCCTCCCCCAGTCCCCCTGGCCCTCAGCAGCCCCCCACCCCCCTGCACACCTCATGAGGTGGCTGCGGGAAGGCTGCTGGTGGGAGAAGGACTGGGACCGGCCCAGCCCAGCCTGGTGCCGCTCGACCAGGTCCCGCACAGCCGGGCTGCCAGGGCTGCTCCTGCGCGAGATGGGCCGGGCGTCGGGGGGTGGGTTCGAGACGCTCGCCGTGAACTGCAGCTTCAGCTTCATGTGCTGGGAGAGCTGAGGGGAGGAGAGATGATAGCACAGAAACTGCCCCTCCCTGCACCCCCCCCCCCCCAAGAACCCAGGAGTCCTGGCTCCCAGCCCACCCTGCTCTCAGCCACCAGCCCCCACTCCTCTCCCAGAGCCGGGAGAGAACCCAAGAGTCCTGGCTCCCAGCCCCCCTGCTCTAACCCACCAGCCCTCGCTCCCCTCCCAGAGCCGGGGAGAGAACCCAGGTGTCCTGGCTCCCAGCCCCCAGGGAGAGCCAGGCGGGCGGGTACCTCGAAGAGGCCGGCACGGAGGGCCTGGAAGGCGACCTGGATGGTCAGGGCGCTGCCCTTGCGGGAGTAGCCCAGGCTGTTGAGGGGCGTGTGGCAGACGATGGCGTCCAGGGCTGCCTGCGTGGCCCGGCGCTCCTCGCTGGACAGCTTCTTCCCTGGGGGTGGGGAGGGGTCAGAGCCGCCTGGAGCCCCCCGCAGCCCCCACAATGCCAGCCTCCCGCCAAACTCCCACCCCCTCCCAGCGTTCCCAGCCCCCCGCCGACCCCTCCCAGCCTCACCTGACCCCTCCCAGCGCTCCCAGCCCCCCACCGAACCCCCAGCTCCAGGCCACCCCAGCCTGCTCACGGTCCCCACAGCTCCATCCTGCACGCCCCCCATGCCCACCAGCCATGGCCTTGCCCACATCACAACACCAGGCCCCTGCAGCCCCGCCCACCGGCTGCGGCCCCGCCCACCAGCCGCGGCCCCGCCCACCGGCCGCGGCGCTCTCCGGGGTCCAGACCAGCCGCACAGCCAGGAAGTCCTGCAGGTTGTTGAGCAGGGTGTAGGTGACGGTGAAGCGTCGGCGCAGGGGCACGGGCGACTCGCAGGCTGCCGTCATCACGAATCGCGGCCGGTCCAGCCGGATGCTGGGCAGCCTGGGAACAGAACATAAGAACAGCCAGACTGGGTCAGAGCAAAGGTCCATCCAGCCCAGTGTCCTGTCTGCCGACAGTGGCCAGGGCCAGGTGCCTCAGAGGGAATGGACCAAACAGGGAATCATCCAGTGATCCATCCCGTCACCCATTGCCAGCTTCTGGTAAACAGAGGCCAGGGCCACCATCCCTGACCATCCTGGCTAATAGCCATTGCTGGACCTGCCCTCCAGGAACTTCTCTAGTTTTTTTTTTTTAAACCCTGTTACAGTCTTGGCCTTCACCACATCCTCTGGCAAGGAGTTCCACAAGTTGACTGTGCGTTGTGTGAAGAAATACTTCCTTTGGTTTGTTTAAACCCGCTGCCTGTTTGTTTCATTGGGTGGCCCCTAGTTCTTGTGTTATGAGAAGTAAACAACACTTCCTTATTTACTTTCTCTACACCCATCATGATTTTACACACCTCTCTCATAATATCCCCCCCTTTGTCGTCTCTTTTCCAAGCTGAAAAGTTCCAGTCTTATTAATCTCTCCTCTTACAGCAGCCGTTCCGTACCCCTAATCATTTTTGTTGCCCTTTTCTGAACTTTTTCCAATTCCAATATGTCTTTTTTGAGATGGGGCGACCACATCTGCACACAATATTCAAGAGGTGGACGTACCATAGATTTATATAGAGGCAACATGATATTTTCTGTCCTATCACCTAACCCTTTCTTAATGATTCTCAGCATTCTGTTCGCTTTTTTGACGGCCGCTGCACATTGAGTGGATGTTTTCAGAGAACTATCCACAATGACCCCAAGATCTCTCTCTTGAGTGGTAACAGCTAATTTAGACCCCATCATTGTATATGTATAGTTGGGATTATGTTTTCCAATGTGCATCACTTTGCATTTATCAACATTGAATTTCATCTGCCATTTTGTTGCCCAGTCACCCAGTTTTGAGAGATCGCTTTGTAACTCTTCCCAGTCTGCCTGGGGCTTAACTATCCTGAGTAGTTTTGTATCGTCTGCAAATTTCGCCACCTCACTGTTTACCCCTTTTTCCAGATCATTTATGAATATGTTGAATAGGCCTGGGCCCAGTACAGACCCCTGAGGGACACCACTATTCACCGCTCTCCACTCTGAAAACTGACCATTTATACCTCCCCTGTGTTTCCTGTCTTTTACCCAGTTACTGATCGAGGAGGGGACCTTCCCTCTTATCCCGTAACAGCTGACTTTGCGTAAGAGCCTTTGGTGCAGGACCTTGTCAAAGGCTTTCTGAAAATCTAAGTACGCTACATCCACTGGATTCCCCTTGTCCGCGTGCTTGTTGACCCCCTCCAGGAATTCTAGCAGATGGGCGAGGCAGGATTTCCCTTTGCTAAAACCATGTTGACTCTTCCCCAACAAATTATGTTCATCTCTGTGTCTGACAAGTTTGTTCTTTACTAGAGTTTCAACCAGTTTGCTCGGTACTGAAGTCCGGCTCACCGGCCTGTAATTGCTCCGGGCGGAGGGGAGCCCAGGGCCAGGAAGGCGTCAAAGCTGGGGAGGGCCCAGGACAGAGGGAGCCCTGAACCATCAGAGTCGGGGGCGGGGGGTTCTCACCTGTAATGGGTGTAGATGCTGCTGGTGAAGGGGAGTTTGGGTGTCGACCACTGAACCACGGCCACCAGGGGGACCTCGAGACCCTGAGGGAGCAGGGGGCAGAGTGAGTAACAGCCCCATGGCCCTGCCCCCAGTCCTATCCCCTCTGCCTTCTGGCCCTTTCCCCTCCTTGCCCTTTCCCCTCCTTCTGCCCTGTGACCCCACCCCCCATGGCCCGACCCCCTCACAGCCTGTCCCCGCCCCCTGCCCTCGCCCCTTGCACCCACCTCCTTGGTGTCCTCCTGGGGCCGCTCAGGTGCCTGCAGCTGGAAGAGGAAGTTCTGCTCCTCCAGGGCACTCAGGGCGCAGGGGCAGCTGGAGCCGGCGCCGGCCACGCGGCAGAAGGCGCCGACGGGCACCTCACCAGAGTGATGGCTGGGGCAGGGAAGGAGGGAGGGAGCGTTAGCCCCACAGCCTGCCCCACAGATACCCCCCTGCTCCTTCCCACGGCACTCCCCGACACTGACCCCCCCCGCCCCCACTCACCAGACGTCGTCGACCAGCAGCACGGAGCCATCGGGCAGCATGGGCAGGTAGCTGGCGTTGAAGTTGGGCAGGATGCGGACGTCCCACAGGGAGATTTCCTCCTGGGAGCAGCCGTTCAGCACTGGGGAGGCGAGCGGGTCAGAGACAGGGAGCCCCACGCTCAGACCCCCCCTCCCCCCATGGCTCCAGGGCCCCCGTCGTCCCGCCATCCCTCCCGCCACGGCTCCAGGGACTCCCCCAGCCCCGCCCCCCACGGCCCCTGCCCCCCGTCCTGCCATCCCTCCCCCCACGGCTCCCCCGTTACCCTTGAGCACGGTGAGGTATTTCCCAGAGACGTTCAGCTGGCGGCACCTGAGCCCCGGAGGGGGCAGCACGGTCAGCATGGTGCTCACTGCGGGCGCAAAGGGCAGGGGTCAGAGCGGTCCCGGGGGGAAAGGTCGGAGGGGGGTCGGGAGTGATCCTGGGAGGGGCTGCGTCTGTCGGCTGCCCCATGGGGCAGGCGCTGTCAGTCTGGACTGAGGGGCAGGGGCTGCGGGGCGCCATGGGGCGGGGCCGTGGGGGCTGCACCTACCTTGGGCTTTGAAGGCCCCCTGCTCCTCGCGGAAGAGCTGGGCCGGCGCCCGGTTCTGCAGCAGGCTCAGGTACCCCCGTTCCCGCACCTCCGGCGCCTCCTGTTCCCGCTTCCACACCGTCACCACGATCTGCGGGGGGGGTGGGGGGGTGTCAGCGCTGGGGGGCTGGCCCCACTCCCACCCCCCCACAGGTCCCCCCCCCAGCCGCCTTGTCCCACAGGGCCCCGGCCCCCCTCACTCACCTTGGCCTTGACAGTCCCGGGGGGCAGGTTGTCCAGGGAAATCGTCAGGGGGAAAATGACCTCGTCCGTACAGACGATCGGCTCCTCCACCGGTATCTGGGGCGGGGGAGGGATTGGGGGGCATCAGTGCCACAGTGACCCCAACCCCGACTGGCAGCCCCCATGTCCCCCCAGGTGCCCCTCACTCCTGACCCACAGCCCCCCACCATGTTGATCCTCACTCCTGACCCGCAACACCCAGTACCCGCCCCTTGCTCCTGCCCGAGAACGCCCCCCGGGTTCCCCGCGCTGCACCCCACAGCCCCCCCAAACCCCTGAGCCCCCCCACCCCTGGGTGCCCCTTGCTCCCGACCCACAACCCTCCCCCGCTGGGTTCCCCTCGCGCCCACCCCACAGCCCCCACCCGCCCAGCGCCCCTCGCTCCTGTCCCACAGCACCCCACGCCCCCTCTCACCCCGGCGGCCGGCCGCCCCAGGGGTCCCTGGCCGTGGGTTAGCAGGGGCCGGCAGTCCCGGAAGAAGCCGGGGGCCGGAGGAGCCGTGTCCCCGTCCCCCCCCGGCTCCTCGCGGGGCTCCCCGTCCCCCTCGCCCCCCGGGTCGACTGCCCCGGGGCTGACGCTGGCCAGGGCGGCCAGGGAGGAGCCCAGCTCCCCCCAGGGGGTGCGGGCGCCCCCCGGCCCCGGCCGGCCCCGCAGCACCAGCAGGAAGCGGACGGTCTCGCCCAGGTAGAGGTGGTTGCGCCGGGGCAGCGCCCGGTACCGGCCCGGCTCGCCCCGCAGCAGCTCCCGGGCCGGGAAGGGCACGGCCGGGAAGTACATGAAGTAATCGCACTGCGCCTCCATGGTGTGGGGGGGGGCTGGAGGGAGGATCTGGGGGGCTGGGGAATGAGGGGCTGGGGAACTGGGGCAGTGGGGGGCTAGGTGGGGAGCCCCTGGAGGGATCTCGGGCAGTGGGGGGGATCTGGGGGGCCGGGCTGGGGGGTCGGGGCCCTGCAGGGACTAGGCTGGGATCCTGGGGCGCTGGGGGTCTAGGGGGGGAAGGGGATCTGGGGCAGGCTGAGGGGGGGGCGCTGGGGATGGGATTCCAGGTGCTGGGGCAGTGCGGGACCTGGGGAGCCGTGAGGACCCGGGGGGGGCACTGGTGGATCTGGAGGGGGCAAGGGGGGTCGCTAGGACCCAGGGCGGGCGCTGGGGCCGGAGGGGACCGGGGGGGGCGCTAGGACGGGGGGGGCCGCTGGTGGATCCGGAGGGGACCAGGGGGGGCGCTAGGACGAGGGGGGGCTGCTGGGGGGGCGCTGGTGGATCCGGAGGGGACCGGGGGGGCGCCAGGACCCGGGGGGGCCGCTGGTGGATCCGGAGGGGACCGGGAGGGCGCCAGGACCCGGGGGGGGGGCGGTGGTGGATCTGGAGGGGACCGGGGGGGGGTCCGCTGGTGGATCCGGAGGGGACGGTGGGGGGCGCTAGGACCCGGGGCGGGCGCTGGGGCCGGGCGGGTCCCGCTCTCGGGGGGGTCCCGGGCCAGGCGCTGCAGCCGGGGCCGGGCGCGGAGGGGGCGGAGCCAGAGCGGCCGGCGGGGGGGGGCAGGGCGCGCAGCCGAGCACCGAGCGCATCGATCGGAGCGAGCGCGTGGGGGGAGGTGCTAGCGGGGGAAACGGCCCCGCCCCCTCTACCCCCCAGGACTGGCTGGGGGAAGCCCCGCCCCCAGGGGCACGACGAACGGTGATGGACAGAGCCAGTGACCAATCCCTGTGCTAGAATGAGGCGGGACTTCCTGGATTCCCTCCCCTTCCAGAAGCTGGGATGTGACGGATCGAGCCGCTGCCCAACCCCGACCCTGGAAGGCCCTGAGGAGGCGGGACTTCCTGGTAGGCCAGGGCAAGGCCCAGGGAATGATGGACAGGTAAGGAGGCCAATTCTGCTCCTGGGAGCTCCTCAGGGGGCGGGACTTCCTACGTTACGGGAGCCTGGGGCCCAGCATGATAGACAGGCCCAGAGGCCAATTCACAGCCCTGGAACGCCCTGTGGGGGCGGGACTTCCTGGATTGCCGAGGGTGCCCGGGGAGGATTGACGGTTCCCAGGCCCAATAACTGTTGGGGCCCCTGCTCGGGGTCCTGCCCCAGGGAGCTTGGCCCAGCCTGGGCCTCTGGCCCTGGGCTGCCCCCCACCAACTGGGTAGGGGCTTGTGCTGCCGGACTGGGGGGGGGCGCAGGGGGGGGGGCCTCGGCTTCCCATTTCCCTCTTCTACGCACCCCACTCCTCAAGCCTCCTCCCACTTTATGCCCCCCCCAGGGCCCCTCGTCTGTCCCCCTCCCCCAGCCCCCCACCCCCCGGCACCCGTTCCCTCTCTGCACCGCCCTCTGGGTTTCGGTTTGCAACTTATAGTCGCCAGACCAGTTTCCTCATTTAATTACTTTATCAAAAGGAAACAAACCACGCGAAAGCGAAAGCGGGAACCGTTGAGCCGGGAATTTAGCAAGCCCAGTGTGGTGGTGAGGGGCAGCGGCGGGGGGGGCCGGGGGAGGAGAGAGGTACCAAGGATCCCCCCCGCCGAGTACAGACCTCACCGGGCACCCGCTGCCCAGTTACAGGCCTGTGATAACAGACCAATAAATATTGTCCAGGTGGAGCCCGGAGCCATCGGAGCTGGAGCAAGGGGGGGGCTGCGGCAGCCCCCCCAGCTTGAAGTGTGCAGGGTTTACAGTTTGGATCGACGGCTCTCAGCCCCCCGGGCGCTGTACCCATTGTCCCAGCTCCGTCTGTCCATACCAGGAGCCGGGATATTGAGGGATCCCAGGGGGTTTTGTGCCCCATTGAACCCCCGTCTGTCTGTGCCAGGGGGCTGTGCCCCATATCTCCCCATGTCTGTGCCGGGAGCCGGATCTGTGGGGTCCCCACGAGGGTATGTACTGCGTCCCCCCCATCCTTCTGGGGCAGGGGGTCCATACCAGGTGCAGGGGGGGGGGAGAGGCAGCCCCCAGCTACCTGCCCGCCCCTCCAGGCGCGCCCGCCGAGCCGTTGGCCCCGAACTGTCGGGCGTCCAGCCTGTCCTTGTACTGCAGCTCGGGGGTGACCAGGCGGGTGCAGAGCTGCTGGTCGACAGGCCCCAGCCCCGGCCGCAGCGCGTAGCCCAGGATCTGCGCCTGGCCGAACTGGAAGGGGCGGATCCGCTCGTCGGGGATGCCGGCCGCCTCCACGGGGCCCCCACCCTGCAGGCAGCGCCTGGCCAGCTCCTGGCGCCGCTCCCGCAGCCTGGCCACCTCGGCCCGCAGCCGGTCCGGTCCGAAGGCCTCCACGTGGCGCCAGAAGCTGCGGTTGAAGTGGGCGTAGAGCTTCCAGTCCAGGGCGTTCCAGGCCCGCAGCTGGGTGGCCTGGGGGGGGGCCAGAGGCCGCACGGCCCGGGGGCTGCGCTCGTTGTGCCGGAAGGCGTCCACGTCCTCCTCCGCCCAGCACAGCGCCTCCCGCAGCAGCACCAGCGACTCGTCGAAATGCTCTGTCAGCAGCACCAGCGGGAAGGTCCGGTCCAGCTGGGCCAGCGCCGCCCGCACGGCCTCGGGGCCCGGCGAGGCCGGCGGCGCCAGCCCGAAGTCGAACCACAGCAGGTTGCGGGCGTAGTGGTTGCCCCGCTCGGCCGGGTCGTAGAAGCGCCCAGGCGCCTCCAGGAACTGGGCCAGCGAGCCCGCCCGGCGGAAGGCCGGCGCCACCCCCCGGTAGTAGGAGAAGGCGGATTCAGCCAGTGACCCCGGGTCCCGCACGATGGAGAAGTAGAAGCTGTCGGGGGGCATGACTTTCTGCACCTGGGGGAGAGGAACAGGGGGAGAGAGTGGGTCAGGGGGAGGGGAACCCCCAAATCCTGCCTCCTAGGGCCCCCATGCTCCCCCCTCAGAGCCCCCCCAGGCTGTCCCCCAAACCCTCTCACAACTCCCCCCAGAGTCCTCCACGCTGCCATCTCCCCTCAAGCTCTCCCAGCCCCCCAGGTCCCCTTCCTGTGCTCCCCCCAAATGCACGGTCCCTGGTCCCCCCAAGCTCCCTCCCCCGTACTCCCCCCAAATGCATGCCCCCTGAGCCCCCTCCCCCATACTCCCAGCCCCCCTGAACCACCTCCCCTGTGCTCCCCCTGAATGCACACCCCCGGTCCCCCCCAGCTCCCTCCCCCATTCTTCCCCCCCCAAATGCATGACCCCAGCCCCCCTGAGCCCCCTCCCCAGGGCTCCCCCAGTATGCATGGCCCCTAGCCCCCCTGAGCCCCTTTCCCCATGCCCCTGAGCCCCCTCCCCAAGGCTCCCCCCGTATGCATGGCCCCTAACCCCCTGAGCCCCCTCCCCTGGGCTCCCCCTGAATACACGACCCCTGCCCCCCCAACCCCCTCCCGGCTGCCCCACTATCCCCCCCCAGTCTCACCTCGGTCAGGTCGAAGCGCATGTGGTGACAGAGGATGTCGAAGCTGGGCCCCCCCGGCCGGTAGCCCTTCACCCGCCGGGCCTGGAAGGGGTAGGGGTACCCGAACTGGTAGCGGGGGGGCAGGGCGAAACGCAGGCCCCGCGTCTCCCCGAACCGGTGCAGCAGGTTCACGATGGTGCTGCTTCCCGTCTTGTGCGTCTTTAGGAAGACGATGTGGCGCCGGGGCTGGCAGGGCCGGGAGGGCGAGGGGCCCCCCTCCACAGCCCCACCCCCAGGGAGCAGCCGCAAATCGGGCAGCTGGTCCGGGGAGCCCCTGGAACAAAGGGGGGATGTGAGAGACGGACAGAGACCCCGCTGACCCCCAACCATGGGGGATCCCCTCCCCCCACAGGGCTCACAGCCCCTGGCCCCCAACCATGGGGGATCCCCGCCCGCCCCAGGGCTCCCAACCATGGGGGATCTCCTCCCCCCATAGGGCTCACAGCTCTTGACCTCCAACCGTGGGGGATCCCCTCCCCTCACAGGGCTTACAGCACTCTCCAGACCTTGGAGGCTCGGAGGCCCCCCTCTGGACTCCCTTCCCTCCCCCACCAGGGATCTCCCAACCTGGAGGGGGGCGTCCCCCTGCGCAGCCCTCTGAAGCCAGTCACCTCCTGCCCCTGTTAATACCGCCCCACCCCCCCAGTAGGAGATCAGCCCTTTTGCCACCCGACCCACCCTAACCCCCGGCTCCATGTCAGCAGCGGGGCCGCCTCTAGCTGGGAGCCCCCGTTCATGGGGGCGCTTGTGATTTTCCTTCCCCCAGGTGACCCTTGGCGCTTGTCTGTGCTGAGTTTTGCCATGTGGATGTCGGACCCCTCCTCCAATTTGTCCTGGTGGTTTTGAATTCTGCTCCTGTTTCCCTTGCTGACTTCTGAGACTGTCCTGCGGGCCTGCCTCAAAAGCCAGACTAAAAACTCGAGATCTAGCGAGTCTGCCACTTCCCCCTGCACCCATCAGGCCAGTTGCCCCGTCGATTACAGAAATGACCCCGGGGTGTCAGGGTTTGTTTGTGGCACACCAATGCTGGCTGCTCCTCGTCACCCCGTTCCCGTCCAGGGGCTCACCGCTGGCTTGTCATTCCCTGCGTCCTCCATGTTCCCCTTTGTCAAGACCAGTGCCACATTTCCCCTTCTCCAGGCCGCTGGGTCTCCCCCGTCTTTCCAGGAGTTCTCCAAAATCGTTGCTAATGGGTCTGAGATGACTTCAGCTGGTTCCCGCAGTAGCCAAGGCTGAATTCAGGCCCTGCCGACTCGGTTACGTCCAACGTCTCCACGGGGTCTTTAGGCTCTTCCTTCCCTGGTTCGGCCGGCGTTCCTTCCCTTGCTGTGCCCTGCAGCCTGGCAGAGAAGGGGTAGCTCTGTTCTCCTCAGGCTCTTGGGAATGCATTCACTGTGGATGCTCTGGGGATGTTGGGGTCCTCCAGGGAACCACCCGGGTACGGCCCGGATGGCGGCTGGTTTCAGCGTCACCCCGAGCCGTGACTGCAGTTTGCCAGGATCGGGTCAGAAGCCCTGGAGCTTTTCTGCCTCTCTGCCATCCCCGGCGCTGAGCAGACGCTGGCTGTTTCGGATGGCTCGCCGCAGGGGAGAACATCTGTGTGCCAGCCGAGAGCGGCAGGACAGTGGAGTGCGTGTACAGTTTGACCCGCTGGCCTGGCGTTAGCAGCGGGAACGGCTCACTCCAAGACGTGGTTATTGCTGCCCTGCTGGGTCAGGCCGAAGGGCCAGCACCAGAGCTTCAGGGGAGTTCTGGAGAGATCTGCGCCGACTGCCACAGCTGGCAGAGAGAGGTCTAGGGATGCCCAGAGCATGGGGCTCCGTCCCAGACCACCTCGGATAGTAGCCATTGGTGGACCTCACCTCCAGGAACTTACCTGGTTCTTGTTTGAACCCGGTTATACTTTTGGCCTTCACAGCATCCCCCGGCAAGGAGTTCCGCAGGTTAGTTGTGCGACAAAGTGCTTCTTGTTGGTATAAAGCCTGCAGCCTGTTAATTTCATCAGGCGACCCCTGGTTCTTGTGTTGTGTGAAGGGGTAAATAACACTTCCCTCTTCGCTTTCTCGGCACCAGTCCTGGTTTTATAGACCTGGATCGTATCCCCCCCTTAGGCGTCTCTTTTCCAAGCTGAACGGCCCCTGTCTATTTGGTCTCTCCTCGTACGGGAGCCGTTCTGTACCCTGGATCACGTGTGCTGCCTTTCTCTGAATCTTTGCCAGCCCCACTTGCTCCCTTTACAGTGGGGACTGTGGTAGAGATTGTCCCGTTTACCCCGTCGTTCCTGCGTAAAACCTTCTCCAAAGTGGGGTTCCTGGGCGGGGCTCGAACAGGAGTTTTCGTGGGGGGGTACTCTGACCCAACCAAAGCTCAGATAGTGCCCTGGGCCACGTCTCCCTGTCTCGCCCTGTGCACCGTTCCTAGGCAGTTTATTCCCCACGTGCAAGCGGGCCGTAAACACCGCAGCCCTCTCGATGCCATGCATTCCCAGCTCCCCTTCCCCACTACGCGACGGGCCTCCGCTTTCCCCGTCTTCCTCCTGCTCCTGACGTGTTTAAAGCACCTTTTCTGCCTCCCGATCCTGGCCCGGGCTGGGTATAACTCATCCAGCGCCGGGATCTGATTTCCTACCGACCTGCCTTTCATTTGTTTTCCTCCGCAGCAGTTCGCCCGGATTTCCGCCTTGTGGGGGGTTCCCTTGGGATTATTAAGGCACTCCCGGTGGAGCCTTTTGGCCCCGTCCTAGTCTCCCCGCCCTCCCTTGGGACTGAAATTTCTCACTCTTCTTTTCCCCTAGGGGCAGCCCAGAGGCAGGAGGCTGGATGGGAGTCGCAGGTTAGATGCACAGCGTGAGGAGCGCAGCGCTCTCCCCTCAGCCCGGGAAGGACGGCAGTGGGCAGGGGGATTCGCAGGGTCCAAGGGCAGAGGGGACCGGCTGGCAGGCTCACCGGCTGCTAGAAACCTGGCAGAGATGCGCAGCCCCTCTCTCCCCCCCGCCCGTTAAGGTAGGTGCAGGCCCCGGTGGTTCCCCCACATGGCCAGCACGTGGCGCCCCTGTTGCAGCTGCACCCTGGGGACTCACCTCCGCTGGAAAGGCGCCCCCAGCAGCTGGAGGGTGAAGCCGATGGTCATGCACACGGCCAGGGCGGCCCCGAGGACCTGGAGCCGGCAGCACGCCAGGGGCAGCTTCATCCTTCTGCCGGGACCAAGAGGGGTCAATGTGACCCAGGTGTCCTGGCTCCCAGCCCCCGCTCCCCTCCCAGAGCCAGGAAGACAACCCAGGAGTCCTGGCTCCCAGCCCCCTGCTCTAACCCACCAGCCCCCGCTCCCCTCTCAGAGCCGGGGAGAGAACCCAGGAGTCCTGGCTCCCAGCCCCCTGCTCTAACCCACCAGCCCCCGCTCCCCTCCCAGAGCTGGGGAGAGAACCCAGGAGTCCTGGCTCCCAGCCCCCCCCGGCCCCATCTAACCCACCAGCCCCCACTCCCCTCCCAGAGCCAGGGAGAGAACCCAGGAGTCCTGGCTCCCAGCCCCCCTGCTCTAACCCACCAGCCCCCACTCCCCTCCCAGAGCCGGGGCGAGAACCTAGGAGTCCTGTGCCGTTAGTGCCAGCTCCGCTGAGCCTCTCTCTGCCTCATCCCATCCTGACCTCCTCCCTTTCCTCCCCCACAGCCCGATGTGCTGTTGCCTGCCAGGGGAGAGCGCCCCTACCCGGCTCCCCGCAGCTCAGCGCCCCCTAGCGCAGCACGGGGGCATCGGGGCCAGTGCTGACTGAGAGGGCGGCCGTGGGACCTACTCCCTGCATTGCCCTGGCTTGTTCTCTGAGTTGTCTCCAGGAGATGCTGCTTCCCAAGCAGGATGTGACACCTTCCCAGATGGGTCAGACAGACAGACGGACAGACAGCTCTGTCTCCTTCCTCCCCCCGCCCGCCCCCACCTCTCTTCCTGGGTTTCCTCTGCCAGTGCCCCTCACTCCCGACCGGCCGCCCCCTGCTAGCCCAGCCCTGCCCCCCCACCCCAGCTCTGCCGGTGCCCCTCACTCCCGCCCCACAGCCCCTGCTAGCCCAGCCCTGGGCTCCCCCCAGCCCTGCCGGTGCCCCTCACTCCTGACCCGCAACCCCTGCCAGCCCAGCCCTGCCCCCCCAGCTCTGCCGGTGCCCCTCACTTCCGCCCCGCAGCCCCTGCCAGCCCAGCCCTGCCCCCCAGCTCTGCCGGTGCCCCTCACTTCCGCCCCGCAGCCCCTGCCAGCCCAGCCCTGCCCCCCAGCTCTGCCGGTGCCCCTCACTCCCGCCCCGCAGCCCCTGCCAGCCCAGCCCTGCCCCCCAGCTCTGCCGGTGCCCCTCACTCCCGCCCCGCAGCCCCTGCTAGCCCAGCCCTGCCCTGCCCCCCAGCTCTGCCGGTGCCCCTCACTCCCGCCCCGCAGCCCCTGCTAGCCCAGCCCTGCCCCCCCCATCTCTGCTGGTGCCCCTCACTCCCGACCCGCAGCCCCTGCCAGCCCAGCCCTGGGCTCCCCCCAGCTCTGCTGGTGACCCTCACTCCCGACCCACAGCCCCCTGCTAGCCCAGCCCTGCTGGTGCCCCTCACTCCCGACCCACAGCCCCCATACTCTGAGACAGGGCCCCCCTCGGTCAGGCCGGCCAGCTCGTCCCAGGGCCCAGCAGGAAGGAAACCAGCCCTCCGGCCCCCGCAGAGGGAGCGACAGATCCAGGTGCGTACTGGACAATGGTGGCCCGTGTGGCTTCCTCCTCCTGCTCATCGGGGCCAGAGCGGGGGCTCCAGGGGGCTGGGTCAGGGTTCGGGGCTGGAGCAGGCCCTGAGCACTGTGTCTGTCCCAGGCTGGCGGAGGGGTCCCCCTGTCTGGCTGTCCCTCCGACGCCTGGCGTCTGACAACCGACCCCTAATGCAGCGTTAAGCTGCAGCTGAGCGGATTAGCTGGGCCCTGCCCCCCAGCAGATGGGAGAGGGGGGTGGGGGAAAGGAAGTGAGGGGACGCTGTCCCATAGGGGGCGCTGTCTGCTGGCACACAGGGCTGGCCCCAGTGCAGGGAGTGGGGGCAGCACTAGGGGGCGCTGGGCTATAGGGAGGGGGACGGGGCGGAGATAGGGGGGCTGCAGTATAGGGAGGGGGGACGGGGGGGCGCTGGGCTATAGGGAGCGGGATGGGGTGGCGCTGGGGGGGCTGCGCTATAGGGAGGGGGACGGGGTGGAGCTAGGGGGCGCTGTGCTATGGGGAGGGGTGATGGGGAGGCGCTAGGGGGCGCTGGGCTATAGGGAGGGGGGATAGGGCGGCGCTAGGGGGCGCTGGGCTATAGGGAGGGGGACGGGGCGGCGCTGGGCTATAGGGAGTGGGACGGGGAGGCGCTGGGGGGGCTGCGCTATAGGGAGGGGGACGGGGCAGAGCTAGGGGGCGCTGGGCCATAGGGAGGGGGGACAGGGCGGCGCTAGGGGGCGCTGTGCTATAGGGAGGGGGGACGGGGCGGCGCTGGGGGGCACTGGGCCATAGGGAGGGGGGACGGGGTGGCGCTGGGGGGCGCTGGGCTATAGGGAGCGGGACGGGGAGGCGCTGGGGGGGCTGCGGCATAGGGAGGGGGGATGGGGCGGCGCTGGGGGGCGCTGCGCTATAGGGAGGGGGGATGGGCCGGCGCTAGGGGGCGCTGCGCTATAGGGAGCGGGACGGGGAGGCGCTGGGGGGCGCTGCGCTATAGGGAGGGGGGACGGGGCGGCGCTAGGGGGCGCTGCGCTATAGGGAGCGGGACGGGGAGGCGCTGGGGGGCGCTGCGCTATAGGGAGCGGGACGGGGAGGCGCTGGGGGCGCTGCGCTATAGGGAGGGGGGACGGGGCGGCGCTAGGGGGCGCTGCGCTATAGGGAGCGGGACGGGGAGGCGCTGGGGGGGCTGCGGCATAGGGAGGGGGGATGGGGCGGCGCTAGGGGGCGCTGCGCTATAGGGAGGGGGACGGGGCGGCGCTAGGCCATAGGGAGGGGGCACGGGGCGGTGCTAGGGGGCGCTGCGCTGTAGGGAGGGGGACGGGGCGGCGCTGGGGGCGCTAGGCCATAGGGAGGGGGCACGGGGCGGTGCTAGGGGGCGCTGCGCTGTAGGGAGGGGGGACGGGGCGGCGCTGCGCTGTAGGGAGGGGGACGGGGAGGCGCTGGGGGGGCTGCGGCATAGGGAGGGGGGATGGGGCGGCGCTAGGGGGCGCTGCGCTATAGGGAGGGGGACGGGGCGGCGCTGCGCTATAGGGAGGGGGACGGGGCGGCGCTGGGGGCGCTGGGCCATAGGGAGGCGCTGGGGGCTCTGCGCTATAGGGAGGGGGGACTAGGGGGCGCTGGGCTGCGGGGCAGGTTGGGGGTTTGTGGGTGGGTGAGAGCTCGGATTCAGGGGGGCAGGGGCAGGGTGGGGCCCCGGCCGGCGGGGGCGTCGGCCGCATTTGGCGGCTGTGGACGGGGGCTCCGGCCAGCTGGCCCCGGGCCCCGGCCTCTCCCTGCCCCATCTGGATCCCATTAGGGAACCGCAGCCCCAGACCCGCCCCCATCCCCACAGACAGACAGGCCGGCCTCAGGGTCAGCCTCCTGTCCCGCCCAGCCCCACGGCCTGGGGCACCCACCCCGTGGGCAGGGAGCAGCGTGAGAGACTGGGGGGGGCAGTGTGAGGAGATGGGAGGCAGTGGGGGGGGCAGCATGGGGGTTGGGGGCAGTGTGGAGAGATGAGGGCAGCGTGGGGTCGGGGGGGGCAGCGTAGAGGGCAATGTGGGGAGATGGGGGCAGCGTGGTGGGCTGGGGGGGCAGCGTGTAGAGATGGGGCACCGTGGGGGCTGAGGGGCAGTGTGGGGAGATGGGGGGCAGCGTGGGGTCGGGGGGGGCAGCGTAGAGGGCAATGTGGGGAGATGGGAGGCCATGAGGGGAGATGGGGGCAGCGTGGTGGGCTGGGGGGCAGTGTGGGGAGAGGGGGGTAGGATGTGGGGCTGGTAAGTAGCATGGAAAGGGGGGGCAGTGTGGGGCAGGACGGGGCTGGGAGCTGCTTCTCCATCCCCGCCCCTCAGCCCCCCATCCCTCTCAGCAGTGTCCAGCCCTTCCCCACCCCCCAGATGTTTATCTCGGTGAGTCATGGCTGAGTTCATGGGTGGGGGGGGTCCTCGGGGTGTGTTTCACCCGGCCGGGGGGGGGGGCGAGGGGACCCGTGTTCAGGGCGGGGTAACCCAGGGGTGCCTGCCTTTTGAGTCATGGGGGACAGTTAGGGGCCCCCAGCCCCCCATAGGCCCCTCCCTGCCCCAAGGGGGAGCCCCCCGAGTCCCCCTCACTCTGAAAGCGGATGCCCTGGGCTGTGTGTGCTCCCAAAACCTCCAACCCCCTCCCAGACCCTGAATCTCCCCGAAAACCCAGCCCCACCCCAATCCCCAGCCCCCCGCTGCGCCCCCCGGCCGGGTTCCGTGCACCCCCCGCCGTGTCTGTCTGCTCCCCCCCCAGGTACTCACTCTGCGTTGGGGGGGGGGACCGGCGGAGTTTTCTTCAGTCCCACTCCCAGCAGCCGGGACCCCCCCATTCCTGCGGGGGGAAACTATCCCCGAGACCCCCCCGTCTGTCCCTGAGACACAACCCCCCCCCCCGTCCCCGGGGCGCCCCCCCCCAGGTCTGCCTCACTCCCTCCAAACTTCTTCTCTCTTCTCTAACTTTTCTTCTCTGCTCCCTTTGTCTCGCCCCCCCCCCCGTCTCCACCCCTCCCCCTTCTCCACCCCCAGCCCTCCACCCCCCCCACCACGTCTCCACCCCTCCCCAGGAGCGATGCCTTTCCCAGCTCTTCCCAGGATCCTTCACAACAAAAGTCCCATTCACCGGGATGGGGGGGGGTGCATGGGGGGGGAGTCTCTGACATGGGGGAGAAACGGCTGCCCCCCCAAAAAAAGCTCCCCCAGTCCCAACCTAGGCTGCTTTCCTCCCCCCGCCCCCGCCCCAGCTTGTCCCGACAGGCCAGGCTGTGGTGGGAGGGGAGGAGTTGGCAACCGGAAATCAAGGACTGGGAGGTGAGAATCCACCAGCCCCATCTGTCTGCCCCCCAACCCCCCCGCTGTCCCCCCTTTCCAGGTTTAATCCCCAGAGCAGCTGGCAGCTGGGGGCAGATCTGGGGGGCCGGGGGCTCAGCACTTAGACCGTCCTCCCCAAACCAAAGGGAACAAAGCCCAGAACAGGCCAGAGACCCCCAAGAAGCGGCCCCCAGCTCCTGCCCCCTGCATCCTCCCAGCCCCGCAGAGACCCGCAGACACAGGCCCCAACACACAACCAAAGACATGCAGATACACAGACACACGCAACATGGGCCAGCCCGGCACACGCCTCCGGGCGCAGGCTGGCAGCCAGATCACAGAGTCCCCCGCAGAGACGCTGGTCGGGGAGCTGGGTCATCGCACACCACGGCACACGGACACACCACGGCACACACACACACAACACACAGGACGCCCACACATCACACAGACACGCACACGGACACACCACGCTACACACACACAACACACGGGACGCCCACACAGACACACGCGGACACACCGAAACACCCAGGGGATGCACACATGACACACCACAACACATGCACACACATGGGTGACACACACGCACATGACACACGGACACACCCAGGGGATGCACACACGCCTCACAGACACACCACACCACACCACATGCACACACACGGGGGACACACACACACACGACACATGGTCACACACAGGGGAGGCACACACAACCTGACACACACGGGATCCTCACACAACACCACACACACCCAGGGATGCCCACCGGCAGAGACCCCATTGGGAAGGGGTCCGGGCCAGTCCCCTGTGTGTAGCTCCCCAGTCTCAGCAGGGGGCCCCAGCCCCGAGCCCAGCCTGGTGGAGACCCAGGGACAGGCCCCGGCCACAGTGATCAGGCTGCGAGTTCATCCCAGAGGTGGCCGCATCTCAGTGCTGGGCAAGGGATCCCTGTGTCACCCGCCGCCCCGCCCCAGAGGTGGCCACGTCTCAGCGCCGAGGGGTCTCCGTGACACCTGCCGCCCCACCCCAGAGGTGGCCGCATCTCGGCCTTGGGGTCCCCGTGTCACCGGCCGCCCTGCCCCAGAGGTGGCCACATCTCAGCACCGGGCAAGGGGTCCCCATGTAACCGGCCACCCCGCCCCAGAGGTGCCGCGTCTCGGCATCGGGTGAGGGGTCCCCGGGTCACCAGCCGCCCCGCCCCAGGGGTGGCCGCATCTCAGTGCTGGGTGAGGGGGTCCCCGTGTAACCAGCCGCCCCACCCCAGAGGTAGCTGCATCTCCGCGCCGGGCGAGGGGTCCCCGTGTCACTGGCCGCCCCGCCCCAGAGGTGGCCGCATCTCAACGCCGGGTGAGGGGTCCCTCGGTCACCAGCCGCCCCGCCCCAGAGGTGGCCGTGTTTCGGCGCCGGGCGGGAGCCCCGTGCATGACACAATTCTCCCTGTGGGTCCGTGGCTCCGTCCTGCCGTGGGAGATGCTGTTTCCTGATCAGCTGCAGGTTCGGGAAGTTCGAAGGGGCCTGCCTCCATTCCCAGCTGATGCGTAGGGTGCGTTGACGCCAGCCCAGAGAGCCAGCCCTGGGCCATGCCCCATACCCTGGCACCCCCTGCCCCGATCCCCAGTTCCCCCTGTCCCTGCCCTGGTCCCTGCACAAATGGGGCAGAGGGAACCAGGCCTGTACCCACAAATCTTACTCCCCAGCAGGGACCCCTCACCCAGCGCCGAGATGCAGCCCCCTCTGGGATGGGGCGCGGGGGCTGTTCATACAAGGCTCCCTCGCCCAGCGCTGGATCACGCCCTTCAGCCCTCTCTGCCCCTAGCTGTGCCCCGCTTTCGGCCCCCTGCACCTGGAGAGCTGGAGCCAGTGCGCCACGCTGCCAGCACACGGACAAGGGCCCTTTGTTCTTTGTCCTGCGGCAGGGATTTGGTGACACCAGGCTCCGGCGAGGGGGGTCTCTGGCTTTTCACTGGGCCGTGACCTTTAGCTCCCTCTATGGGGGGGTCAGAGTTGGGGGGCTGCGCCCAGCCAGGTACCAGCCCCGCCCCGGGTTCGGATTCCCCAACCCCCTGGTGCTGGGAGAGCGGGAAAGGGAGCGCCCCACAAGGCAGGGGGCAGCGTGGGCAGTGGTGGGGAGAGTGTCCCCTGCTGAGCCCCCCGCCCCTTGCCCCACAGTGCCCCAGCACGGCGCTAACCCGTCCTATTTCCACCCCACACTATCTATCTATCCCCATCCACCCCCTCTGTCTGTCTGTCTATCTATCTATCCCCACCCACCCCCTCTATCTATCTATCTATCTAATCTATCTATCCCCAGACACCCCCTCTATCTAATCTATCTATCCCCAGACACCCCCTCTATCTATCTATCTATCTATCTATCCCCAGACACCCCCTCTATCTATCTATCTATCTGCACCCACGCCACCCATCTATCTATCTATCCATCCCCATCCACCCCCTCTATCTATCTATCTATCCCCATCCACCCCCTCTATCTAATCTATCTATCCCCAGACACCCCTTCTATCTATCTATCTACCTATCTATCTATCCCCATCCACCCCCTCTATCTAATCTATCTATCCCCAGACACCCCCTCTATCTAATCTATCTACCTATCTATCCCCATCCACGCCCTCTATCTATCTATCCCCATCCACCCCCTCTATCCATCCATCCCCAGACACCCCCTCTATCTATCTATCTATCCCCAGACACCCCAACTAATCTAATCTAATCTATCTATCCCCAGACACCCCCTCTATCTAATCTATCTATCCTCAGACACCCCCTCTATCTAATCTATCTATCTATCCATCCATCCCCATCCACCCCTTCTATCTATCTATCTACCTACCTATCTATCTCCCCAGACACCCCCTCTATCTATCTATCCCCAGACACCCCCTCTATCCATCCATCCCCAGACACCCCCTCTATCTATCTATTTATCTATCCCCAGACACCCCAACTAATCTAATCTATCTAACCATCCCCAGACACCCCCTCTATCTAATCTATCTATCCTCAGACACCCCCCCATCTACCTGTCTATCCCCATGCACCCCCTCATCTATCTATCTATCCATCCCCAGACACCCCCTCTATCTATCTATCCATCCATCCATCCCCATCCACCCCTTCTATCTATCTATCCCCAGACACCCCCTCTATCTAATCTATCTATCTATCCCCAGACACCCCCTCTATCTAATCTATCTATCTATCCCCAGACACCCCCTCTATCTACCTGTCTGTCTATCCCCATGCACCCCCTCTATCTATCTATCCATCCCCAGACACCCCCTCTATCTATCCATCCCCAGACACCCCCTCTATCTATCTATCTGTCCATCCATCCCCATCCACCCCTTCTATCTATCCATCCCTCCCCAGACACCCCCTCTATCTAATCTATCTATCTATCTATCCCCATCCACCCCCTCTATCCATCCATCCCCAGACACCCCCTCTATCTATCTATTTATCTATCCCCAGACACCCCCTCTATCTATGTATCTATCAGGGTATTTGGGTGAGTGGCTGGGGGTATCTGGGAACAGGTATGTAGAGAGGGGTGTATGGAGCGATGGGGGGTGTATGGCGAGACCGGGGTAAGGGCTGGCTAGGGCTCGACAGGAACAGGCAGATAAAGGGGAGGGGGATAGATGGGAACGAGACACCGCCCTGGACTCCCCCCCCCCCGCGACCCCCTCCCATCAGTGACAGACCCTCCAGCCTGTGCACCAGATGCACAAGCAGCGACCAGCTGTACCCCCAAGGGACATGGGCAGCTCTGGGTCCTAACGCCTGCCTGTGCAGGCTGGGCTGGCAGGGGTGCGGGGCGGGAGTGCGGGGCACCGGCGGAGCGGGGGGGGGGCGGGGCTGGGCTTGTCGGCGGGCGCTAGGACCCGGGCCCCGTGTCTCCCGGAGGGGCGGCCGGCGCTAGGGCCCCGCGGACGCCCCGCCGGCCGCTCGCGCTCCCATTGTCTCGGCTGCTGCCGGCGCCGGGTGCGGGCTCGGCGGGGGACGCGGCGGCTCCGTTTTTCTCCGGGCCGGGCCGCCTCGCCGCCGCCGCGCGCCGCCCTCCCCGGGCCGGGCCGCTCTTCCCCCGCCCGCGGGGCCTTGCACCTCGCGCCATGGCGCCGCCGCCGCCGCGCCTGGCCGCGCCGCTGCTCCTGCTCCTGCTGCTGGGGGCGGCCGGGCCGGGGGCGGCCGCGGGGGCGCGGGGCTGCGCCGAGGCGCGACGGGCGCTGGGCGCGCGGGGGCTGGGGCCGGGCGCGGTGCCCCCCGCGCTCATCTCGGGTAAGCGGGGCCCCTGCAGCCGGTGCGCCCCCCGCGCCCCCTGCCCCGCCCCCCTGGGCCCCCCAAAGCCAGTGCGCCCCCCCGCGCCCCCTGCCCTGCCCCCCATGGCCCCCCCTGCAGCCGGTGCGCCCCTCCCGCGCCCCCTACCCTGCCCCCCATGGCCCCCCCTGCAGCCGGTGCCCCCCCGCGCCCCCTGCCCTGACCCCATAGGCCCCCCGCAGCCGGTGCGCGCCCCCTGCCCCGCCTCCCTGGACCCCCCTGCAGCCGGTGCCCCCCCTCGCCTCCTGCCCTGCCCCCATGGGCTCCCCTGCAGCCGGTGCACCCCCCCGTGCCCCCCTGCTCCCCCTTGTGCCCCCCTGCTCCCCTATGTGCCCCCCTGCAGCTGGTACACCCCCCCCAGCCGGAGCACCCCCCGCGCCCCTTACCCTGCCCCCCCATGGGCCCCCCTGCAGCCGAAGCACCCCCCTTGCCCCGCCCCCATGGGCCCCCCTGCAGCTGGTGCATCCCCCATGCCACCTGCCCTGCACCCCCATGGGCCCCCCTGCAGCCGGAGCACCCCCCGCACCCCCTGCCCTGCCCCCCATGGGCCCCCCTGCAGCCGGTGCCCCCCCGCACCCCCTGCCCTGCACCCCCATGTGCCGCCCTGCACCCCTATGTGCCCCCCTGCAGACAGTACACCCACCCGCGTGCCCCTGCCCCCCCATGTGCCCCCCTGCAGCCAGCGCCCCCAATGCACCCCCTGCCCTGCACCCCCATGTGCCCCCCTGGAGCTCCCTGCAGTCAGCGCCCCCAATGCATCCCCTTGCCGCCTCTTCTCTGAACCCCCCCCCCCCGTGCTCCCAGGTCCCCTGCAGTTAGCGCACCCAATGCACCCCCCGTCCTGCACCCCCATGTGCCACCTGCAGCCAGAGCACCCAGTGTCCCCTCTGCAGCCAGTGTGCCCCCGGCACCTTCTGGGGTCCCCACCCCGCAATCTCCCTGTGCTCTCTTCATTGCACCCTCGTCTGCAGCCAGCGCACCCCCCTGTGCCGGCCCCTCCCCACCACACCCCCTTCTCTGCTACCCCACTGTGCCCCCTGGGCTCATGCCGGGTAAGGGGGGGCACCCTGCATCCTGCTCCCATTGGGGCTTGAGCCCCAGCCCCAATCCCCCTCCAACTTCCCTCTCCAGCCAGGGAGTGAACACCCCCTGCTGGAGGGGCAGCGGCCCCCATAGGGCAGGTCCAGTGGTGAGGAACGAGCCTGCAGCTCCCATGTGAGGACTAAATCCTCCCCCAGTGGCCCCCTGCACCCCCAAGCATCTGACACTGGTTCCCCCCCATCCTTAGACACCCGCGACGCCCGCTCCCTGGGTGTGGGAACCAGGTGGTGGGGCTGGGGACAGCGGTGGCTGTCTGGGTGTGGCAGGCAGGGGTCGGACTGTGTGGGGGCAGGGATCTGCGGGCCCCCCATGGCCAGGCACTGAGTGGTGGTGTCTTTCTCTGTCCCGCCCAGGGGAGCACCTGCGGATCTGCCCCCAGGACTACACCTGCTGCTCCAGCGAGATGGAGGAGCAGCTCAGCCTGCGAAGCGACAGGGACTTCCGCGCCCTGGTGGAGGACGGGGCCAGCTTCCTGTCCAGCACCCTGGCCTCGCGCCACCGCCGCTTCGAGGGTGAGAACCCAGGAGTCCTGGCGGCCAGCGACCCCTGCTCTAACCCCCAGACCTGCCTCCCTTCCCAGAGCTGGGGGGAGAACCCAGGAGTCCTGGTGCCCAGCAACCCCTGCTCTAACCCCCCAGACCTCCCTCCCTCCCTTCCCAGAGCCGGGGGGAGAACCCAGGAGTCCTGGTGCCCAGCTCCCCTGCTCTAACCCCCCAGACCTCCCTCCCTCCCTTCCTTCCCAGAGTGGGGTGGGAGAACCCAGGAGTCCTGGTGCCCAGCCTCCCAGGTCTGGAGCCCGTGCATCCCCTGGTGGGGTGCTGAGCAGTCTCTGCCTGTCCGTGGCCTGGCTGGGCATCCTCTGACCCGTTTCGTTCAGGGCTGGGGTCGGACCGGGCACCCTGCCCTTACAGTGCGATGGGAGCGGGAGGCGTGTACGGGGGGCAGGGGCTGAGGGTGCCCTCAGTCTGCCTTGACATCTCATGGAGCTTTTCGCCGTTCTCTGGTGCAGAGTTTTTCCGGGAGCTGCTGGTGGCCGCCGAGCGGGGGCTGCAGGCCATGTTCACGCAGACCTACGGCCGCCTGTACGCCCAGAACGCCCGGCTCTTCCAGGGGCTCTTCACCGAGCTGCGGCGCCACCAGGAGGGCGCCCGGCTCAGCCTGGACGAGGCGCTGGGCGAGTTCTGGGCCCGGCTGCTGGAGCGGATGCTGCCCCTGCTCAACCCCCAGTACCAGTTCCCCCCTGAGTACCTGGAGTGCGTGGCGCGCCAGGGGGAGGCGCTGCGGCCCTTTGGGGACGTGCCCCGCAAGCTGCGCCTGCAGGTGAGACTCCAGCCCCGCCCAGCGCTGCCAGCCCCAAGGGGGCTGAGCTGGGGGGAGACCGTGGTGTCCTCTCCCACAGCTCCCCATGCCAGGGCTGGGGGCTCTCCGGCCAGGGTCCCTGGGAGGCCGGGTCTCTGGGGCACGGCCAGGGTCCCTGGGAGGCCAGGGTCTCTGGGGTGCGGCTGGGGGGCTGGGCTTTCTGGGGTGTGGCCGGGGGGCTGGGCTCTCTGGGCTGGGGGGGATCTCTGGGGGGCTCCCCTCACCCCTCCTGTCCCCCCCAGGTGACGCGGGCGTTTGTGGCAGCTCGGGCCTTTGTGCAGGGACTGGCCACCGGGCGTGATGTGGTCGTCAAGGCCTCCAAGGTGAATGGGGGGAGGCATGGGAGGGCAGAGGGGGTGTGGGGGGCTGCATGGGGGGGCGGAGGGGCTGCAGGAGGAGGCATAGGAGGGCAGAGGGACTGTGCAGTGGGGATGCGGGGGGAGGCGTCTCTCTGTCCTTCTGGCTGCCCTTTGGAGTTGACCCAGAGCCTGGAGACCTCCCTAGATTTTCCTCTCGCACCCCAAAAAGCCTGAGGGGCTGCTTGGGGCTCCCCCGTCGACACCGCTGGGGTCCCCAGCAGAGAATGCCAGCCGGGGAGTGGGTCCCCTCTCTTCCTCTGTGTCCCCACAGTGCAGTGTCTGGAGGCGGCGGGTCCCCTCTGCTCCCCGTGTCTCCCCAGTGCAGTGTATGGGGGGGTCCCCTCTCTGACCCCCGTGTCCCCCCCAGCTGCCCCCCAGCGGCGAGTGCCTGCGGGCCGCCATGCGCATGTCTTCCTGCCCTCTGTGCCGTGGGACCCCGGCCCTCAAACCCTGCAATGCCTTCTGCCTCAACGTCATGAAGGGCTGCCTGGCCCGCCCGGCTGAGCTGGACCCCGAGTGGAACCGCTTCCTTGGTGAGACCCCGGGGCGCTGGGGGGTGGCACAGGGTGCTGGGGGGGCGGCATGGGGCTAGAGGGCAAGGGTGCTGGGGGGGAGGGTGCTGGGGGATGGTGTCTCCGCAGGGGACTCTCCCCACCTGGGCTTTGCCCCCCTACCAGCTTATGTGGGCCCCCCATGGGGCTGGCACTGGTGGGGGGCTATGAGCCCCACGGGGGATCTCTGGGAGGGGCTCCCCGTTCCCCATGGTGTAACTCAGCCTCCTGCCCCCCCCCCCCCCCCCAGATGCTCTGATCCAGGTGGCCGAGCGGCTGGAGGGGCCCTTCAACATGGAGCTGGCGGCCGACTCCATCGGGGTGAAGATCTCGGAGGGGATCATGTACCTGCAGGAGAACGGGGTGCAGACCTCTGCCAAGGTTAGGGGCTCGCGCTGTCAGGGGGGGCGGGGGTGCTGCTGGAGGGATCTCACAACGCTGCGGGTGGGGGCTCTGCGAGGGGAAGCTCGTAGCGTGGGGGCGGGGGTGCTGCTAAGGGGGAAGCTCGCAGAACCAGGTGGGGAGGGTCTGGCTGGCTCTGAGCTGGCCCCACCCCACCCCATCCCCATCTCCCCCCCCTTTGCCCCTGCCCCCAGGTGTTTCAGGGCTGCGGGACCCCCCGGCCGGCCCCTGCCCGATCCCGCCGTGCCGCCCGGGATGACACCAAGCGTCGCTTCCGCACCTACCCGCCCGAGGAGAAACCCACCACAGCCGCAGGGACCAACCTGGATCGACTGGTACGGACCCCCCGAGGCCTCCCCCCCGCTGCTGCCCCCCGAGTCCCCTGTTGCCCCTGCCCCAATCTCCAGGGTCTGACGACACCCAAGCTTCGGAGCAGGCCTGCGGAGGAGCCCAGCAGCGTGCCATATCCTCCCCAGAGCAGCCACCTGGCCTCTGTGAAGGAGCCTGGGGGCTCCTGCCGCCCCACGAACTCTTCCCCACTGAGCCAGCCACCTGGGAGAGCCTCTCCCCCTCTGCAGGGAGCCTGGCGCCCAGCACAGTGGGGGCCGTTGGTTGCCTGCGCCTGCATGGGCAGCCGGCAGGGTGGCACGGAGGCAAGGAGGTGCCCCTCGGAGGGCAGCACTTCACCCCGATGCTGTTCCCTGGGCACTGGGGCTGGGGCCGGGGCCGGGCCTGCCTGCTGAGAGGCGGGGGACGGTCTCCGTCCTCTGGGGCGCTGAGGGGGCAGATGGGACGTTCCCCTCCTCTCTGTGCGGTTCTCCGTTGAGACAGGGTCACCGGCACTCACCCCAAGAGCAGACTTAACCCTTTTACACCCTCATGGAGCAGTGCCAAGCGCGGAGGGAAACTGAGGGATGCACAGGCTTTGTAGGCAAGTTTCAGAAAACTTCCCCCCATCACACCTTGGCCCCAGCCCTCCTCCTTGGAAAGACTTGGTGTGGACCCCCCTGGGGTGGGGTGTAGCAGCTCACGTCCCCCAGCCAGCCCTGAGGAGCTGGCCCATGGGCGCTGATCCCATCTGCCACCCCCTGCCCCCAGGTGACGGACGTGAAGGAGAAGCTGCGGCTGATGCGGGGGTTCTGGGTCACCCTGCCCCACACGCTCTGCAGCGACGGGAAGGTGGCCGCTGATGTGACGGACGAGGACAAGTGCTGGAACGGGCAGGCCCGGGGCAGGTGAGGGGGGCAGGCTCAGCTGGGCAAAATGGGAGGGTTGGGGGACAGGGGGAGCTTCCCCAATAGCCAGCGCTCCTGCCCCATGGCGCCCCCTTCTCGGAGAGGCCAGGGCTTGGGATGCCAGGAGGACACCCCCCCCCCACACACACACACATACATACACACATTGGGCGAGGCTGGGCTGGGGTACCCGGGAGCTCCCCCCAGCTGGTGCTCCACCCATCCCCCACCCGCCGTGGGGAGCGGCGCTGTCTCTGACCCCCTCTCCCCAGGTACCTCCCGGATGTGACGGGGGACGGGCTGGTGAATCAGATCAATAACCCGGAGGTGGAGGTGGACATCGGGCGGCCCGACCTGCTCACCCGCCAGCATGTCCTGCAGCTGCGGGTGGCCACCAGCCGCCTGCAGGGGGCCTACGGGGGCCAGGACCTCGACTTCCAGGACACCTGTGAGTCTGGGGGCTGAGGGGGGTGGGGGGGACCGCTCCCCTGCTACAAGGCCGTGCGTTCCTTGGAGGGGTCTGGCCCCCTGCCCACGTGGGTGATGGGGATGGGACCCGGGCGGCAAGTGCCTCGTCACCTGTTCTCCTGGGGTCCAGGGCTGGGGGGGTTGATCCCCATGTGTCCCCCACAAACACCCTCTCCAGGCCCTTGCAGCCCCCCCAGGGAGGCGTGGCTGGAGGGGCCCCCCATGTCTCTAACACCCGCGCCCCCCCCCCCTTTGCTCTGGATGCAGACGAGGACGGCAGTGGCTCCGGAGGGGGCGAGCGGTACAGCGAGGACTGGCCGGCTGGAGGGGGCAGCGCCAGCAATTCGGGGTCCCGCCCCCCGGACTCCCGCTCACCCCGCAAGGACCGGCCTGGCAAGGGCTCCAGGCAGAACCACCGCGTGGGGGGCAGCAGCAGCCGTGCCGCCTCCTGGGGGGGCCCTGCCCTCCCCCTCCTGCTGCTCCCTGCCCTGATGCTGCCTCTGCTGGGGCGGTAACTCCCCAGGCGCCTTGAATGTAGGGGGGATCCCTCACCTGGGGTGCAGCTGGGGGGGACTTGCATCTTCCAGGGGCTCCCCCACCAGCCGGGGGAACTGGGGCGGGGAGGTTTTTGGGGGTGGAGAGCGAGATGGGAAGTAGCATTAGGGGAGGAGGGATGGTGGGGGGTAGCAGGTGAGGTTTATCCAGCCCCCCAGAGGGAATTGCCAAGGGGAGGGAAGGGGGGCTAGGTTAGTTAGGCCCTGAGCCGGGGCTGAGCATGGACGAATGTACTGGGGGGGCAGGGTGTGGGCCCCACACAGAGCTTTTATTTTTTTACGTTGTTTTGTTTTTTTTTTACAGGGTGTATTTATTTGGGGGGTTGTTTTTTAATGAGGCAATGGCCAGGTTAATTTTTTATAGGGTGGGTGGCGGGGTCAGGACTGATTTATTTCCTAGTCTCTTTCCAGAACACACATTCCCCCCTCCGCCCCCCCCCCCCCGGCTCACCCTGCCCCGGGGGCCCAGCTCTGAGCAGCCCCAGCGGGTCTCAGTCTCTCTCCCCCCGCCCCAGTATCCACCCTACAGCAGGGCAGGGAATGGGGTGGGAGCTCCTGGCTTCCCGCAGCAAGGAGTGGTCCTGCCCCGCTCCCCGCAGTGCCCCTGCTGGGGGAGGCCGGGCCTGGAGAAGCCGGGCGCTCCCCTTCGGCAGGGGGGCAGCGTCCCCAGGGCTGCTGGGCGTGGGGCGACTCTCCCGGGCCTGGCACAAGGGGTTTTGTAGCACAGTGTACAGTAGATGCCGATCTGGCTTTTTAAGGGAACGAACCTTTTTTTAACGAGTTTGGACGACTTCTCCGTGTTGGTTTTTGTCTTTTTTTAATCACACAATAAAACATTTAATTTATTGACTCTCATTCTGGTAGGATCTTATGCAGGGGTGGGGCGCAGGGGGCTGTTTTCACGGGGCCCCAGCGCTGGGACGTGGCTCCTCAGGGGTGGGGCGCGGAGGCAGGGTACGGGGGAGCCCCTCGCCCACTGCTGGGACGTGGCCCCTCTGGGGTGGGGTGTGGGGATGGGGTACAGGGGTGCCCCTTGCCCAGGGATGGGCTGTGGCCCCCTGGGGTTGGAGCGTGGGGTTTGGGTACAGGGGCGTCCCTTGCCCAGCACTGAGATGCAGCCACCTCTGGGGTGGGGGAAGCTCCTGGGAGATGGGGGGGAGGAAAGCAGTCAGGGAAGGGGCGTGGCTTCTGATTTACAACCCCAGCAGGGGTGGGTCTAATCTGCAAGGGGTGGAGCCAGGGGAGGGGGTGGGGTTTAGCTGACAAAGACCCCTGGCAGGGGTGGGGTCTAATCTGCAAGGAGTGGAGCCAGGGGAGGGGGTGGAGCTAGGGGAGGGGGTGGGGTTTAGCTGACAAAGACCCCTGGCAGGGGTGGGGTCTAATATGCAAGGGGTGGAGCCAGGGGAGGGGGTGGGGCTTAGCTGAGAAAGAACCCTGGAAGGGGCGGGGTCTAATCTGCAAGGGGTGGAGCCAGGGGAAGGGGTGGGGCTTCTGGGGGCAGGGCTGGCTGGAGAGGGGGCAGCTTCTCCCCCCGAGGGTGGGGGGCGTCTCAGAGGCCGGCGGGGGCGTGGTCTCCGCTCAGGGGGCGGGGTGCGATGGGTGGGGCCGGCGGGAGGGGGCTGGGAGGAGGCGGTGCTAGGCCGCAGGGAAGGACGGCGTGGGAGGGGGCGGAGGGAGAGCGGTTCCGCGCCTGCGCAGTGTTGGCGCGCGGGCTCCTCGTGCTGGGCGTGGCCTGAGGGTTTCCCGCGCTGGGCCGAGGCTGAGGAGAACGCGGCCGTTAGAGCGGCGCGCGCGGCAGCGGCCAGGCGGGTGAAGGGAGCGCGACGCTCCCCCCCACGTGACTCCCCTCCCTTTATTCTGAGTGGGCGATAGAGGGGCGCGAGCCCCGCGCCCCCAGCTGCCGTTGGGGGCTCGAGAGCCCTCCCCCCGCGTGACGCCCCCCTAACGGCCGTGAGGTCCGGGGGGGGTCTCAGTGAGGAGCAGCCCCCCCCGTGTTCTGTGGGGGCGGGTCCCCTCAGTGTGTCCTGGGGGGGGTGACCGCCCCATGGCGGGTCCCCGTGGGGGGCGGGTCCCCTCAGTGTGTCCTGGGGGGGGGTGTGACCGCCCCATGACGGGTCCCTGTGGGGGGTGGGTCCCCTCAGTGTGTCCTGGGGGTGTGTGTGTGACCGCCCCATGACGGGTCCCTGTGGGGGGCGGGTCCCCTCAGTGTGTCCTGGGGGTGTGTGTGACCGCCCCATGGCGGGTCCCTGTGGGGGGTGGGTCCCCTCAGTGTGTCCTGGGGGTGTGTGTGACCGCCCCATGATGGGTCCCTGTGGGGGGCGGGTCCCCTCAGTGTGTCCTGGGGTTAGGGTGTGACCGTCCCATGGTGGGTCCCCGTGGGGGGCGGGTCCCCTCAGTGTGTCCTGGGGGGGTGTGTGACCGCCCCATGACGGGTCCCTGTGGGGGGCGGGTCCCCTCAGTGTGTCCTGGGGGGGGTGTGTGACCGCCCCATGGCGGGTCCCTGTGGGGGGCGGGTCCCCTCAGTGTGTCCTGGGGGTGTGTGTGACTGCCCCATGGCGGGTCCCCTTGGGGGGTGGGTCCCCTCAGTGTGTCCTGGGGGGGGGTGACTCCCGCCCGCGGGCTGAGTCCTGGTGTGGGGGTGACTCCCCCTGGGCGGGTCCCTGTGGGGGTGGCTGGCCTAGCTCAGGGCCAGTCTCCAGGGGGGTGTCTGTAGAGCAGGGGTAGGTGACTCTGCAGGTGGTTTCCCCTTGTTGGGCTTTGGGGGGGCCACGTTCTCCATCCCCGTTATCCCGTCACATGTGCTGTGCTCTTCCCACAGGCTGCTCCCGGATCCAGGCCTCGCTCCCTCCCGCCATGTTACTGCGGAAATCCTCCCGCGTTCTCGACTCCCCAGGCAGCTCCAGTTCCTCCCTGGTGCAGCCGCAGGGCATGTGGGCCAGCTCCAGCTCCTCCGTGGCACAGGGGGATGCGGAGATGGGCTCCCTGCCAGCCTCCGGGGTGCCAGATGTCCCGTGAGTGGGGTGCAGAGCACGGTGCAGGCTGTCTGGGAGCAGGCAGGGGGGCAGCACTGGAGGACTGCTGGTGTGGGGACAGAGTTGGGGAAGGCTGGAGGGCAATGGGTCAGGCGTTAGCACTGGGTAATGGCATAGAGTGCACACTTACACAGCTTGCGGACTGTACCAAGCAGGTTGCAAGGGTTAGAATTCCAAAAGAACAAACAGGAGAAATGGTCTGAAACAAATAGGGTGAAATTCACACAGGACAAATGCAAATTTCTGCCCCGAGAGACAAATACACAATGCACAAATACAAAATGGAAGTGTGAGTGCCGAGAGAGGAGCACTTGAGGCAGGCGTCTGGGGGTTGAGGTGGATCCCAAAATAAATGAGCAAAAATGTGCCCAAAAAGTGAACATCATTCTGGGTTGTGTTAGCGGCAGTGATCTAAGCATGACACGCTCCACTCAGCACTGATGAGGCCTCAACTGGAGTACTGTGTCCAGGTCTGGGCGCCACGCTTCAGGAAAGATGGGGACAGATTGGAGAAAGTCCCGAGGAGAGCAACAAAAACGATGAATGGTCTAGAAAGCACAAGCTATAAGGAAAGATTGAAAAAATGGGGTTTGTTTAGTCTGGAGAAGGGAAGGCTGAGGGGGGGACGTGAAAACAGTTTTCAAATGCATAAAAGGGGGTTATAAAGAGGAGGGTTATGAATTGTTCTCCTTCAGTCCTGAGGACGGGACAACAAGCAAAGGGCTTAAACTGCAGCAAGGGAGGGTTAGGTAAAACATGAGGAAACCCTTCCTAGCTGTCTGGGTGGTTAAGCCTTGGAACAAATTGCCCAGGGAGGCTGTGGTATCTCCGGCACAGGTGGTTTTTAAGAGCAGGTTAGACAGACACTTGTCAGGGGTGGTTTAGTTCAGTGGTTTTCAAACTTTTTAGGCTGCATACCCCTTTCCAAATAATCGAGTGTACCGCGTACCCCCATCTGAGAGAGGGTTATAATATACCTGTGAAAGCAGAAACAAAGGTTGGTAAGGGATAACACGGTGCATTGTCTGCCACCACAGGATTTTTCTCACGTACCCCGTGACGAGAGCTCGTGTACCCCAGTTTGAAAACCACTGGTTTAGATAATACTTAGTTCTGCCTCACTGCAGGGGTCTGGACTAATCTCGAGGTCCCTTCCAGTCCTACGTGTCTGTCACTGGGGAGTCCTCAGACCACAGAGGTTGCTGGGGTGGTGTGGGCGTGCCAGATGGCATGGTGGGAGCCCTGGGGCTGTGAGGAGGGCAGCTGGGGGAGGGCAGTGAGGCCATGGGGGCTGTCTGCTCAGGACGTGTGCTCTGCCCACAGGGACCTGAGCAGCAGTGAGGATGGAGGTGGCTCCGACTCAGGCAGTGACTTTGAGGACACACTCTGGAAGGGCGGCAAGCGGGGCACTAGGACCCCTCTTAGCCGCATCCTGGTATGCATGGCCCTTGCCTGTCTCCTCTCCAGTCTCCCAGCTCCCTGAGCCGCACACTGGTACACCCCCTTGGCTCCCCAGCATCCCCTCATGTGGACACCCTCAACCCCCTTGAGCTTCAGCCTGGTCCTCTGTGCCCCCCTAGCCTCTCTGTGCCCCCACTCAGTCTGATCCCAGCTCTTCTGCTACAGCCAGCTTTGTGCCATGGAGTTGATGGGATGCAGGTGCAGCACAGCCCAGGAACTTCTGACTCTGGTCCCAGCCTCCCCCTTTCCCCTGTTGTGGCCAGCCAGGGCAGGAACCCCAGCCTCACCTGGCTTTGGGGTCCCTGCAGCATGGGTTCAGTGTTGTCTCTCAGGCACACTTCTCATGAAGCTGTGATATACTCGAACCCAGGGCTCAGCCTGTGTCTTTTCTCCTCCCCCAGACAGCCAAGCGATCCCGGAAAGACGCCAGCAGAGATGGGGGTAGCCTGGCTGAGAGAAACCAGGAGCCCAGCAACCTCTTTGAGGTAGTGAGGCTGGCTAAGAGTGCCATGGAGGTAATCACACCCTCTTCATCCCCCTGTTTCCACCCTCCCCATGTCACTGCACGGGAGTATCACTGGGACTCCTGGGTTCTCTCCCCAGCTCTGGGAGGGGAGTGGGGGCTGGTGGGTGAGAGCCGGGGGCTGGGAGCCAGGACTCCTAGGTTCTGTCCCTGGCTCTGGGAGGGGAGTGGGATCTAGTGGTCAGAGGGTGCAGGGAGTCAGGACTCCTGGGTTCTGTCCCCGGCTCTGCTGACTCACTGCTTGACTTTGGGTGCTCAGGCCCTATCTCTGTATCCCATGCCCTGCGTAACCCCTACTTCTCCTTCTGTCTCTTTCCTCACGTC
Source organism: Natator depressus (assembly GCF_965152275.1). NCBI lineage: Eukaryota > Metazoa > Chordata > Testudines > Cheloniidae > Natator > Natator depressus. The sequence goes on along the minus strand of NC_134261.1, from coordinate 179,992 downwards.
TCCTGTACCCTAAGTCCGTGGTGGACGACTGGCTGGAGAGCTACAAGCAGAACAAGGAAGCTGGGTTCCTGGAGCTCGTCAACTTCTTCATCCGCTCCTGTGGCTGCAAAGGTGAGAGGCCCTGGGCCTGCATCCTGAGATCCCTGGCCCAGCTCTGTACCCATCTGTGTCTGTGTGGCACAGCTCAGCTCCAGGTGCTGGTCCCCACCTCTGGATTTGCCCCCAACACCTCTTTTTAGGGCTCCAAGCCCCATTTCCTGCCTCTTCCAGGGGAGGAACCACTGAGAGATCCTTGGGTAGTCTGTAGGGAGCCCAGGGCAGGAGTCCTGGCTGGTTGTCCCCTTGCCACCCGTTCTCACCTCTCTCCCCTTGGCAGGTGTCGTGACCCTGGAGATGTTCAGGAAGCAGCAAAACTCGGAGATCATCCAGCAGCTGACGGAGCAGTTTGATGAGGTGCCCAGTGTGTGGGGCAGGGGAGGGAGGAGCTGTCTAGGCAGGGCTCCCAGGAGGGTAGGGGTAGTGGATATAGGCCCAGCTCATCCCCTGTAAGGGTGGCTGGGAGGAGACAGAGGAGCAAGGGGTCTGGCATAGGGGGCAGTGGGCGGTGCCCCCCCATACCTGTTGGTAAATCGCTACCCCCTGCTTATGGTGTATGAGAGAGCCTTGTCTGTGCCCAGTGGGGGTACACTCTCACAAAATTGCTGGTAGCACAGGGGTTCCACTCTGGGCTGTCGCAAGCCCCCTCTTTCCCAGTGCGGGCTAGCAATCTACACGCCCCACTTCATTACACTCGAGTGCCCAGCCCCTTATCTTCTGGACACCCGCAATGCACAGCTGTCTGCTGCCCCGTGGGAGCACCACACCCCACTCCACCAGTCTCTCCTCTGTTCAGCACTCCTGAGCACAAGGCTCTTAGGCAGGTGTCTAGTAAAACCGGAGTGAAGTTGATTTAACAAAGCTCAAGCTAAAGATTCAAATAAAAGCCAGGAAATGGATTTGGAAACATATGGTGTCACGGAGTGTGGGGGAGTCCAGGCCCTGCACCCCTCTTCCTGGGATTCACCGTGACTCTCAGCCAGCCAGTAAAACAGAAGATTTACTGGACAATAGGAACACAGTCTAGAACAGAGCTTGTGGGTACAACCAGGACCCCTCAGTGAAGTCATTCTGGGGGGGCAGGGAGCTTAGACCCCAGCCCTGGGGTTCCCTGCATTCCACCACCCAGCCCAAAACTGAAACCAAAGCCCCTCCAGCAGGCTCTCTCCTGCAGCCTTCGTCCAGTTTCCCTGGGCGGAGGTGTTACCTTCCCCCCACCCCACCCCCCTCCTGGCTCAGGTTACAGGCTCTCGGGTATCCCATCCCCAATGACAGGTTTCAGAGTAGCAGCCATGTTAGTCTGTATTCGCAACTCCCCTGCCACATTCCCAGGTCAACACTCCCCCCTCCCTGCTGTGTCACATCAGGGTACAGGGAAAAGAAACGCTTGACTTGCAATCTGTAGCCTGTATTTACTGACAGCCTCATAAAGTGTTTCTAACCCAATGGTCCGTCCCTACAGCATTTGACCAGTCCAGAAAGCTGGGATCCACTTTTCACTGAATGCATCTGATGAAGTGAGCTGTAGCTCACGAAAGCTTATGCTCAAATAAATTTGTTAGTCTCTAAGGTGCCACAAGTACTCCTTTTCTTTTTGCGAATACAGACTAACACGGCTGCTACTCTGAAAGCTTTTCATCAGACACTCATGCTGACGGAGTGTTGCCTGCAGAGTGGATCATCTCTTGTGCCCATCGATGTGACAAAGTGGGACTGTTCTTAATGTTTCCTCTGAATAGTGTGGGGGTGCCTCAGTTTCCCCTATGCAGTTCTCAAGTATCTAGGGGGTGGGATAAGGGTGTATGATCATTTAGTGCCCTAGAGGGCAGGTGTGTGCAGGGGTCTGGACACAGAAAATGGCCGACACCCTGTTTCCTGGCAACTGATGGCCTGGGCCCTTCCCCCCTGCAAGGTGAGAGCTGAAGGGTTGGAGAACAAAGGAATCCGGTGACCTCCTGGCCCGGGAAAGGGACAAAGCCCAGAGGAGGAGGGGCTGGAGGGGGTTTCAGTTTGGGGCTGGCTGGGACATGGAGTGAAGGGCAGATGTGGCTGTCTGGCTCACTGCCCCCCCAAAATGGACCCAGCTGAGGGGTCCCGTTCTCTGCACCTGCAAGCTCTGTTTTAGACCATGTTCCTGTCGTCTAATAAACCTTCTGTTTTACTGGCTGGCTGAGAGTCACGTCTGACTGCGAAGTTGGGGGGGCAGGACCCTCTGGCTTCCCCAGGAGCCCTGCCTGGGCGGACTCGCTGTGGGAAGCACACGGAGGGGCAGAGGAGGCTGAATGCTCCGAGGTCAGACCCAGGAAGGTGGAAGCTGTGTGAGCTGTGTGTCCTGCAGACAGGCTGCTCCCAGAAAGGAGACTTCCCCACAGTCCTGCCTGGCTTCATGGGGAGCAGTTCCAGAGCATTGCCCGGGGACTCCGTGACACCATCCTTCTCCCAGACTGTCTCTTTTCATAATGAGGGCATTTCATTAACTTCAGCTTAGCCCTGAGGGTTCCCTGCTCCGAGGGTTTTCTTGGGGTTCTTCTGTCTAAATGCTCAGGCCTGCATATTGCCCAGACAGTAAACACAGGGTGGGACGTGTTGAAAGTGGTTAATTATTCTCTCTCTTGCTGAGTTAGCTCCGAGGCGCACCCTGCTTAAGATGATGTGCTTCAGCTCCAGTGGTTTTGGAACAGAATGAGTCTATATTATACATCTCACTTAAAATAGTTCCTGTACAAACATCTTTTCTTTTTGCGAATGCAGACTAACACGGCTGCTACTCTGAAACCAAACATCTCTCAGTAACCATGGCCATCCACTAATCCTTAGCTTTCACTGGAGACCACACATGACCCCCGGCCTTTGGTGGAGTATTGAGAAAATGGTCAGACATAGGTGTAACTGGGCACGTCTACGTCACGCCTGTCTCACCCCTCGTGCCTTCCCTCTCCTCCCCTCTGCAGGACTCTGCTGAGTACCCGCTGGTCTTGACCACCCAGCCCTGGCGAAAGTTCCAGGCGGGATTCTGTGAGCTGGTGACAGTGCTGGTGCGACGCTGTCAGTACAGCATCATCTACGACGAGTACCTCATGGACACACTCATCTCCCTGCTCACTGGCCTCTCCGACTCCCAGGTGCGCGCCTTCCGCCACACCAGCACCCTCGCAGGTGAGTCCTGCCCCAGGGACGCGAACGGCATCTGCCTTAGCATTGCAACCGCAAGCTAGCAGTTAGAGCAGGGTGCCTGGGTCAGGGGTATCTGTGGAATCCTGGCTTTCTGCTATGCTGCAGTGCGTTCCTGTATGGGCTCAGAGGGCTGGGAGCCCACGGATGGCCTCTCTGTAGGGGAGAGTGGGAGGGTAACTTGTAATATTGTTGTCCTGTTTGTATCTCAGTTTCCCCTGTATGCTGCATTGTTACCCAGGCTGGTAGGGGGGTGGTGACCACTGTTCCCTCTAAGCTGTGCGAGTCCTAAACCCTGCATACATGGTGAAACTCTGCGCGTACAAAAATTTGCACAGAAGAAATTTTTTGCACACCCGGCCTGTCAAAAATTAGAGGAAACATTGGCGGTGGCTGTTTGCTCTCGGGGCAGGCGAGGAGACAGAGGGGTGGGTGCTCGCTGTCTGGACCTTAGGTCCCATATCAGTGGCGCTCTTGAGAACACAATGGCAGATCCAATCACCAAGACCTAGCAAGCCAGGACCCAGAGGGAGATGGACTTAGCCTCCCTGCTGAGAGGTGGGGAACGGCATTTCACCAGCTCCAGAACAAACAGTTAGATGAGGTGGGGGGACAAATGTTGGCTGCTGGAAGGTGTCAGGGCTCTCAGCTGGAGTCTGGCCCAGGAGGTCGGATAGACGGGCAGACAGCTTGAACCAAGGGTTCCCTACAACGTGGCTGGGCTCTGGGCTACCCAGAATGGAGGATGCTTTAACCTTCATTTGTCTAGACTCCCCTGAGCTTTCTGGGTGCTATGTGTCACTTAACGAATAAACCCAGCTGTTCTGACAGTGCTGTGTGAGTGTCACAGCGAATGCCAGGTGAGGGGTGTTAATCCCTGCAGAGCAGGCGAGTCTCCCCCAGGGTCTGGCTCTGGGACTCGCTGAACAGGGCTCATGGTGGGAAGCAGGGGTGCTGCAGCCCCAGAACCCCAGTCTAAGGAGGTGGTGAAACAGTGTGGCTTCCCCTGAAAGAAGAGGGAGACCCCTCGGGGGTCTGGCACGCTGACGGGTTCCTCCTAGAGACTGTTCCAGAGCGGGGGCCGTAGCCCCGATCCTGGGGATCCATAACTGGGTTACGTGCAGAGCTCCCCACTTTGCTCACTCCATGCTCTTTGCCAGCCATGAAGCTGATGACAGCGCTGGTGAAGGTGGCGCTGGGCGTGAGCCTGCACAAAGACAACAACCAGCGGCAGTATGAGGCTGAGAGGAACAAGGGGCCGAGCCGCAGGGCCACGGACAAGCTAGAGGCACTGCTGGAGAAGCGCAGGGAGGTGAGCAAAGGCTAGACCCTGGATTGGCAGGGGCAGTGCGAGGGGACACTGGGTTGGTGGGGTGGGGCATGGTGCCAGGGAGTGCTGGACTGGTGGGGATGGGATGGGAGTGTTGGGATGGTCGGGGCAGGGTGGGGGATGGTGGTGGTGGGGGCGGGTGCTGGGCTGGTAGGAGCAGGGCCTGCAGGAGTGCTGTGGGTGGCACCTGTGTCTGTATCAGCTCCAGGAACAGCAGGAGGAGATCGAGAACATGATGAACGCCATCTTCAAAGGGGTCTTTGTGCATCGCTACAGGTGAGTGCGGGGAGGGGAGGTCAGGCTGGGAGGGGCCCCCACCAGCTGGGTGTGGCTCTGCAGGGAGTCCCTGTCTTTCCCTGGGACGGCAGTGTGCCATCTGCACTTGAGGCTGGGGGCGGGCCAGGGCTCACGCATGCTGGGGGGACAAGGGGCAGGCGCCGCAGGGGCATGCTGCGTGTCTTGTCTGGCAGGGACGTGGTGCCTGAGATCCGGGCCATCTGCATAGAAGAGATGGGGAACTGGATGCAGAGCTACAGTGCCTCCTTCCTGACAGACAGCTACCTCAAATACATCGGCTGGACCCTGCACGACAAGGTGGGGAGCAGGGGCTCGGCGAGGGCTGGGGCGTTGGAGGGGAGCAGGGAGATCCAGAGGCGGGGCTCTGACCTGTGAGACAGGGAAGGGACGGAGACTGGTGCTGGCCTGGCTCTCAGCTTCTCCATCCCCACAGCAGCGGGAGGTGCGGCTCAAGTGCCTGAAGGCCCTGCAGGGGCTGTACCGCAGCCGGGAGATGGCTGCCCGCATGGAGCTCTTCACCAGCCGCTTCAAGGTGAGTGCCCCACCCTGCCGCCCGCCTGTCCCTGGGATGCCCCCACTCCTGGGGAGCCCACCCTGCCACCCGCTCTGCTGCTGGGACCCCCCACCCCCTCCCCGGGGAGCCCCGCCCTGCCGCCCGCCTGCCCCTGGGATGCCCCCCTCCTGGGGAGCCTGCCCTGCCGCCCGCCTGTCCCCCTGCAGCCCACCCTGGGAGGCCTCCCTCCTGTGGGGCGCTGTTGCCCACTTACCCGTCCTGTGACGCCCCCTCCCGTGATTGACTCTCCGTTCTGTGGCTCTCAGGGTCGCATGGTGTCCATGGTCCTGGACAAAGAGCCCGAAGTGGGTGTGGAGGCCGTCAAGCTGCTGACCCTGATCCTGCAGTGAGTACGGCGCTAGGAGCCAAGTAGGGACACGGGGGAGGCCAGGCACATGCAGGGCATTTCAGGAAGCTGGGAGGGGCACGTAGTGAGCCCCATGGTGTGGGGCAGCTGGAGACCCCTCTCCCTACTCAGGCTGAACCTCTCCCACTCTGTGGGCAGGAACATGGAGGGGATGCTGACAGATGAGGACTGCGAGGCCGTTTACCCCGTGGTGTATGCTTCCAACCGGGCGCTGGCTGCTGCGGCCGGGGAGTTTCTTTACAGGAAGTGAGTGAGCGAGCGCGGTCACAGCACCGCCAGCAGGGGGCGTGGGGCTGCCAACAAATATACACCTTCCTCCCCCTGGGGTATAGGGCTCCCCCAACAGCCACTCCACACAGAAGGGTTTCACCTCCCTCCTCCCTTCAGGCCTTAACCTGCAATCTCAGCCTGTGCTTTTCACAGGTGGCTGAGATACAACATTCCCTCTCCTCTGCTCCAACCCACCAGCCCCCACTCTCCTCCCTGAGCTGGGGAGAGAACCCAGGCATCCTGGCTCCCAGCCCCGACTGTTCTAACCCACCAGCCCCCACTCCCCTCACGGAGTCGGGGAGAGAACCCAGGCATCCTGGCTCTCCCCTGTCTAATGTGTGTGTGGTTTGCAGGCAGTTTGACCTGGATTGGGAAGCCATGAAGGAGAAGGGGCGCCGTGAGGGGAGCAGGGACTTCTTTAGACTGCTGCTGGCTTTCTTCATCGAGAGCGAGGTGAGGGGCGCAGTGGGGTCGGGAGGAGCGTGAGGGGTCTGTGTGGGGGCTAGTTTCACCAAGTCTCCCCTCTTCTGCCCCAGCTCCACGAGCATGCGGCGTACCTGGTGGACAGCTTGTGGGACTGTGCTGCCCCCCTGCTGAAGGACTGGGATGGGCTGACCCACCTGCTGCTGGAGGAGTCCCCGGAGGAGGGTGAGTGAGGGAGGGGAGGCAGTGATGCATGGGGTGAGAGTCACAGCTGCCTGGCAGCCTTTGGGGCTGGTCCTGGTCCTATTCCCTCTCCCCCCAGCAGGCTGGGGCGACCAGCAGGAAAACGCCCTGATCGAGATCCTGGTGTCCAGCATGCGTCAGGCCACGGAGGGGAAGTCGCCCGTCGGCAGGGGCCCTGGCAAGAAGGTAAAAGTACCCTAGAGAAGGGAGGGGAGCGCTGTCCATCAGCTCCCCCGGGGGGTTCGGCGGCTCTGGGTGACATGTCCCCATGGGCCCGGAGACTTCAACACTCACCCTTCGCACTCCCCCAAGGGGGTAGGCAAGTGGGGTCCCTGTGCCGCTGGCCGGAGGTGTGCACGCTGCACCGTCTGCAGCCACCGGGCAGGGGAGCCAGCTCTCACAGCACCATCCCCTGCGCCAGGTGCTCTCAGCGCGGGAGCGGAAGGCCCTGGAGGACGACAGGGAGAAACTCACTCAGTACCTCATCCCGCTGCTGCCCCAGCTGCTGGCCAAGGTAAATGGAGGGGAGGTGCAGGGGGGCGACCTCCCAGAGGTGGGTCGCGGGGGAAGTAAAATGCCCCTTCCTGCCTCTGCTCTTCACCTGCAGCTGGGGAGGGAGGGGGCCATGATGAAGCAGGAACCCTGGGTCTGGTCTTTGCCCTTCCCCGGGCACCCCAGGGCCTCACGTGCCATAATCTGGATGATCTTGCTGTGAGGCCATTCCCAGCTAGGTCATACGTAGTGGGGGGTACAAGGGGGGGTGTCTGCCCCATCCTGCTGCCTCCCTGCTTGAGTGACACCTGCTCTGCTCCCGCAGTTCTCAGCTGATGCGGAGAAGGTGGCGCTCCTGCTGGCAGCGCCGCGCTGCTTCAACCTCAGCCTCTACAGCAGTGGGCGGCTGGAGAAGGTACTGAGGGTGGGTCTTAGCAATCCTGGCTCCCAGCCCCCCACGTCCTTCCCAGAGCCAGGGAGAGAACCCAGGAGTCCTGGCTCCAGAGCTGCCAGTCCCGGAGCAGGGGAGACCCAGGTGCTCTGGGGCCTGCAGTGCCATGGGAACAGGAGCATCTGGGGTGGGGAGGAGGGGACCCCATTAGCTGCTTCCTTTGAGGTGCTGGCTGAGTTGCACTGTGCTGTTTCCCATCCAAGTGAGGCAACTAGTGCTGGGGGTCCCCTTGGACAGGGGTACAGTGAGTCACAGCCTGTGAGCCCTTCTCCTCCCTCTGCAGGAGCTGGGGATCCCCCTTTTCCTTCTCCAGAGTCTGCCTTTTTCCCTCCACCACCTTCCCAGGAGCTCTCTCCCCTCTGCCCAGCCCCACCATACCCTCTCTCCCCACAGTACCTAGAGCAGCTGCTGGCCCAGCTGCGGGAGGTGGTGGAGAAGCACACTTGCCAGGAGGTGCTGGAGGCTGCCTCCCAGGCGCTGTACGTGCTCTGCAACCCAGAGTTCACCTTCTACAGCCGCGTGGACTTGGCCCGCAGCCGCCTTGTGGACACGCTGACTGACAAGTTCCAGCATGAGCTGGCTGAGCTCCTCCAGGTACCTCCCGGGGCTGCAGCCGGGGGCTAGGGTTGGGACCCTGTGGGAAGGGGATGTCACTGCAGGGAGTGGGGGGACTGCTAGGGTCTGGAATGGCAGCCAGGCAGGGGAGTGGAGAGGGCATCTCTCTGTGAGGGTGGGGGGCCACCAGTGTCATGGATTCACAGCTGCAGAATGGTCTCTAGGAGGGATCCTTCAGTGGGCCAGACCCCCAAAGGTCTCCCTCTTCCTCCAGGGGAAGCTATGTGCCTTCACCGCCTCCTGAGGCTGGACTTCTGGGCCTGCAGACCCCCTGTTCCCCGCCCCCCCCCCCCCCCCCCGTGAGCTCCGTTTAACAAGTCCCAGGGAGACTTGCCCGCTCTACAGGGATTCGCACCCCTTGCCTGGTGCTTGCAGTGACACTCTCACAGCACTGTCAGAACAGCCGGGTTTATTCGTTAAGTGGCGCAGAGCACAGGAAGCTTCGGGGAGTCTAGAGAAATTGTTAAAGCATCGTCCATTGTGGGTAGTCCAGAGCCCAGCCACTCTGTGGGGAACCCCGTCTGTCCGTCTATCCGACCTCCTGGGTCAGACTGCAGGTGAGAGCCCAAACGCCTTCCAGCAGCCAACACTTGTCCCCCCACCTCATATGCCTCCAGTCCTTTGTTCTCCAGCTGGGGAAATGCGGCTCTTCTTGGAGTGATTGCTCATATCGATTCCAATTAGGTGTGCGCGCGCCGCATGCACGGTCATCGGAAAGTTTTTCCCCTGTCCCTGGCCCTTCGCATTAAGCCTTCGATTCCACCATGGGCAGCGCAGTCCCGGGGAAAGCCGGTGATGATCGGCCCTTCGACTCAGCCTGCAGAGGGGAGGTACCACTCGGAGTCCCGGCACTGATCAGTCTCATGGCACCAGTTGCACTTGCGGTGCAGGTCTGACTCGCAGCACCGATCCAGGTCCCGTCAGCGCTCCCGCTCACGCGCAGATTACCTTTGTGCAGTAGGTCCCGGTCTCGGCACCATTTGTATCCGACTCTCTGCGCAGACCCCACTCATGGCACCACTCCCCAGCCTTGCGGCACTGCTCCCTGGCTCAGCTGCGTTTGGCACCACCACAGCCATTGTGGTCCCGGTCCCCGTTTTCGGACTTGGAGACGGGGTCCAAATATTCGCAGCAGCCCCAGCAGAAGTTGGCACGGGACAGACCTGACATTGGTGCAGGGCAATGGCCTGCACAGTAGCATGGGCCAGAGCAGTGAGCATTTTGGACCCCATGGGCATACCACCAGCCCAGGGTGCCCAGTCCAAGGCCTCATGCTCAGTGGCGTCTGAGCCTAGGGTGCCAGAGGCAGCGGCCAGTCACCCTACCCCTAGGGGTGCAGAGGAGCCAGCGGGCGCACCACCTCCTCCGGAACCCACCCCAGTTCCTGAGCCAGACCCTGGAGTGGCTGGCACGGAGCTAGAGGCGGGGCAGGAGGTCCGCAAGGACCAAGAGGGTCAGAAGGACCCAGTTTCCCCACTAGTGTCCTCCTCATCCTCCCCAGACGAGGCGGTGGCGGGCACCTCCGTCTCAGGGCCGCCCCCTATAGATAGCCATGCCCACCAGGAACTCCTGTGCAGGGGGGCACAGAATATGAACCTGCAGCTGAGGAGGTGGTAGTGTGAGAGGACCCTATGGTGGACATCGCGGCACCAGAAGGACTATCTAGGGTCACTCTACCCCCTCATCAAAACTATCCAGGCCAATGCAAAGACCATTTGGCAGACCCCAGCCTCCATCCCTCACACCGCTAAGGATGTGAAGAGGAAGTACTTTGTGCCCTCCAAGGGGTTCGACTACTTGTTCACACACCCACAGCCTTGCTCGTTGGTAGTATCTGCAGTAAATGAGAGGGAGAGGCAGGGTCAGGAAGCCCCAGCACCTAAATCTAAGGATGCCAAGTGCCTGGATTTATTCAGATGCAGTTTACTCCATGGGCGGGGGCTTGCAACTCAGGATTGCCAACCAACAGGCGATCCTGAGCAGATACAGTTTTAACTCCTGGAACTCAATGCTGAAGTTTAGGGATCTGGTACCAGCAGAATCTAGGGAGGAGTTTGGGGCAATTGTCAAGGAGGGCAAGGCAGTGCCATGGACCTCTTTACATGCCTCACTGGACACTGCAGACTCGGCAGCACGCACCTTGTCCTCAGGGATAACTGTGTGGCGTAGCTCATGGCTGCAGCCTTGGGGCTCCCACCCGAGGTTTGCAAACTATGCAAGACCTACCCTTTGATGGGGTGGGTCTGTTTGCTGAACTCACTGACTCCAGGCTGCATAGACTCCAGGGCAACAATGAAATCTTTGGGTATGCATACCCCAGCAACCCAACGAAAGCCCTTTAAGTCGCAAATGCCGCAACAGTGCCCGTATCCTCCTCAGCCGAGGCAGGATTTTTACAGGCGCAGGGGTAGGAACAGCAGGCGTAAGCCTTCCCATTCCCCATCCGGGCAGGGCCAGGGCCTGACTAAGCCTTCGTCAGGCTCAAAACAAACATTTTGAAGGTCCGCCCAAGGATGGAGCACCTGTCTCAACGCCGGATCCTTCCCTGTGTTTTTTGAACTGTCTATCCCACTTCTACCATGCATGGTCCCAAATAACATCGGACCACTGGGTTCTTCACATGGTGGGAGTGGGATATTTTCTACAATTCTGCTCCTACCCTCTTCCCGTCCCTCTTCAGGGACCCTTCTCATGAGCAACTCCTTATCCAGGAGGTGCAGGCGCTCCTCGCCATAGGAGCGATGGAGGAGGTTCCTCAGCAGTTAAGGGGCAAGGGATTCTACTCCCGTTATTTCCTAATCCCCAAGCCAAAGAGGGCGGGGGGGTCTCAGGCTCCTTCTAGACCTGCGAGGACTCAAGAAGTTCCTGGTAAAGTTGAAGTTCTGCACAGTCTTTCTCAATACAATCATCCCTTCCTGGGATCCGGGAGACTGGTTCGCCGCTCTTGACATGAAAGATGCATACTTTCACATAGTGATTTGCCCTGCTCACAGACGCTTTTTAAGGTGCGTGATCGACCAAAAACATCAGTTCACGGTCCTTCCCTTCGGCTTGTCGACAGCTCTATGAGTGTTCACCAAGCGTGTTGTGTAAAGCCTCCGCGCAATCCAGTAGAATGCGATTGTAAGATTTGTAGTCTTTCAGTCATTGCTAGTATGATCATTAAGTTCTGTAACCTTTTGCAAATTTTGTAACATGTAGTCATTGTTAGCATAGCCTATTAAATCTTGTAATTTTTGCAAGCTTTTGTAAGCTTGTATGACCTGCAAGCTTTGCAACATTCCATCACACGATCAGGGAGAGTGTGAACAAGGGAGTGTGTGTGGGAGAGAAGGGAGTGTGAACAAGGGAGTTTATATTGGGACTGGGTGGAGAGGAATTGCAAGGGAAAAGAGCCAGGAGACAGGTGTGTCTGATGTAATCTGCCCTGAGAAGGCAATCAAAGGGTGCTGTAAAGAAAATAATAACCTGCTATGCATGAAAAGAATGTCTGGGAATGCTGTGATGGACACAGAAGGAAAACTCAGTGTACGTGACAGAAGCCATCCAGTTCCAATAAAAGGAAGACCGCACGCTCACAACTGTCTCTTCTTCTTGGCCTGCTTGCCGGCCCGGATCCATGACCGCAAGCGGACACGCCAGATCTGCTATGCTTTGGCTTCTCGGCTTCCTCAGCTGTCTCCCGGAACTCTCCACCTGCATGAATGTGGGGGTGCATGAGGGTATGAATGCGTTGAATGTATGCATGCATGAATAAGCTCCATCCCTTTTCTGTTTGATCCAATAGCGGCATTTAATAAAACCAATATAAGTGTAACCCTGAGTTGGTTTCTCGTGAATTTGCGGTAACAAAGTGCATGTCGGTGGTAGCAGCTTTCCTCCGAAGGAGGCAGGTGTAGGTATACCCCTACCTTGACAACTGGCTACTCAGGGGGCACACCAGAGAGCAGGTGGAGTTGCAGATCAGTCTGGTCACATCCACGTTTGAGAGACTGTCTCCTCTTCGGTGTGAACAAGTCAACCTTGTCACCGACCCAGAGAATAGAATTTATTGGGGCAGTGTTGGACTCGGTCCAGGCAAGAGCACGTTTGCCAGAGTCCCGATTCCAAGCAATGTCATACATCATTTGATGTGTGAGAGAGTACCCAACCACTACAGCAAGGAATTGCCTCGATCAGAAGGCCACCTGCATGTACGTGGTCCGGCATGCCAGGCTGAGGCTCAGGCCTCAACAGACGTGGCTCACCTTGACATACGCCCCGGGGTGCAGCAGCCTGAATTTAGGGGTCATGGTGCCACAGAAGGTATGAGTCACTCCAGTGGTGGCTCAGTGCTCAGATAGTCTGCGAGAGAGTCCCCTTCAGCAGCCCTCAACTCTCCTTGTCTCTAGTTGCGGACACATCAGCTCTAGGGTGGGGCGCACATCTGGGAGATCTCCAAACGCAGGGCCTCTGGGCACAGGACGAGCTCTCTCTCCATGTCAATATCAAGGAGCTGAGAGCGGTGCGACTCGCATGCCAGGCTTTTCAGTCTCAACTGCAAGGCCAATACGTGGCGGTCATGACGGACACCGCTGCAATGTTTTACATCAACAAGCAGGGTGGAACCCGGTCCCCACCCCTCTGCCAGGAGGCCCTCAGGCTCTGGGAATTCTGTATAGCCCTCTCCACCTGGAAGCATCATATCTGCCAGGAGTCCAGAATATACTGGTGGACTGCCTCAGCAGGTCCTTCCACAACCACACGTGTTCCAGCCAGCCAGACATCGTTCACTCCATTTTCCAGAGGTGGGGTCTCCCCAGGTCGACCTGTTCACCGCTTGGAGCAACAGGAAGTACCCAGCGTTTTGCTCCTTCCAGAAAAGCAGCCTGGGCTCAATCGCGGCCACGTTCCTGCTACCCTGGGGAGGCCGCCTGCTCTGCGCCTTTCCCCCGAGCACTCTCATGCACAAGGTCCTGCTCAAGGTCCACAGAGATGGTGTGACGTTCCCTGCTGGTGGTATCTGGACTGGTGATCTGCTAGGCCACTCCAATCCTTGACTCTGGGAGCCAGCCTGACCCTGCTCTGCTGTGAGAACCCCCTGAGCACCTGACAGGTGCTGCTGGAGGAAAAACTTTCCAACAACTGCACACAGCAGACACACACCTAATTGGAATGGATATGAGCAACACATCTTGAAGAACAACAATTACGAGAAGGTAATTAACCGTTTTTAGCCTGCCTGCTGAGAGGGGAAGTCCATCTCCCTCTGGATCCTGGCTTGCTAGGTCCTGGCGATTGGATCTGATTTAATTGGGGATTGGTCCTGCTTTGAGCAGGGGGTTGGACTAGATACCTCCTGAGGTCCCTTCCAACCCTGCTATTCTATGATTCTGTGATCTGCCATTGTGTTCTCAGATGCTCCATTGACATGGAGACTAAGGCCCAGGGAGATATGGACACCCACCCTTCTGTCTCTGAGAACAAACACTCCTTTACCACCCACGGGGTAGCACTGCCGCATATGGGGAAACAGGTCCAAACAGGACTACAAAAACATTACAAAATATTCCCACTTTGTTACAGCCGGGCGTTCAGGGAGTGGGGTATATGGGGCATGTTACTGCAGGCACTGGGGCGTTCGCGCAGGGAGTGGGGTGTATGGGGCGTGTTACTGCAGGCTCTGGGGGTTAGGGGGGCCAGGCATTCAGGGAGTGGGGTGTATATAGCATGTTACTGGGGTTTGGGGGCACCAGGTTCTCAGGGAGTATGGTGTATGTAGTGTGTAACTGGGAGCCGGGGGTGCCAGGCCGTCAGGGAGTGGGGCGTGTTACTGGGGGCGTGGGAGGGGGTACCAGGCACTCAGGGATTGGGGTGTATGGGGCGTGTGACTGGGGGCAGTGGGGGCACCAGGTGCTCAGGGAGTGGAGTGTACATAGTGCGTAACTGGGAGCGGGGGGGTGCCAGGCGCTCAGGGACAGTGCTGGGGGTGCTGTGCTGGCTCCAAGGGGTGCTGTAAGACTGGTACCTAGGGGCCTGCCCTGCTGAGATGTCTCGGTCCCCCCTCAGGCCTCGTACCTGGACGAAGACGAGGTTTACAGCATGGCTGCCACTCTGAAGCGCATTTCCATCCTCCACAAGTGAGTACCAGACTGTGTCCCCCCGTCCCCCCCAAGCTCCGTCCGGACAGCGGGGCCTGGTCACACAGCTCTGCCCTTCCCGTCCCATCTCCTGGAGGGTGTCCCTGCCTGCCCAGGGAGCACAGAGTGGGGAGGAGCCTCCCCTGCTCCCTGTTCACATGGGTCCCTTCGTCCTTGCCCTGCAGTGGGAGGGGGTCGGGGGCTAGGACACTCCTGTGAGCGAGGCACTCTCTCTCTCTCTCTCTCTCTGCAGTGCTCACGACCTGACCCCATGGCAGCTCTATGAGCCCTGCAGCCTCCTCCTCCAGCGAGCTGTGGACACAGGCGAGGTCCCCAAACAGGTACTGGGGGGCCTCTCGGGGAGCCAGGAGCCTGGCCACCTCCTCACAGCCGGGAACCCAGGTGGGGCCTTGCCCTGTCGGGCAGTGTGGGGGACTGTGGGCAGAGGATGTCCTTGTCTGGACCCAGGGGAGGGGAGGCAGAGGAAGCAGCGATGCAGTGGGGCAGCTTGGGACTGAGGGGGACTGCTACTCCACATGCTCACTCTGGGCTTCCATTGCAGGTGGTCATCCCCACCATGACCTGTCTCCACTTCAGCATCCTCTGGGATCTGGCTCATGTCTCCGGCACCGTCCCTGTGCAGGTGAGGCCGATGGGGAGGTCCCTGCCAAGAAGGGCAGCGTGGGGAGCAGCCTTGGCCCTGCCTCTGGGGCCTGCGGGTTCCTGCCCCTCACAGCCTCCTCTGCTCTTACCCCAGAAGGAGCTGCTGGCCCTGAAGCGCAAAGTCGCCTCCTTCTGCTCCCTCTGCCAGAGCTGCCTGACCGACATGGACTCCAGTGTCCAAGAGCAAGTGAGAGGTGGACAAGGGCTGGGAGCCGAGGGCTGGACAGGCTGCAGCTCGGGCGTGCTGGGGGAGGGGGTCTGGGAGCCCCCACCAGCAGTGCTGTTTGTGGGGTGATCATTCTGCCTCTGTCTGTCCAGGCCTTTGTGCTGCTGAGTGACCTGCTGCTGGTGTTCAGCCCGCAGCTGGCTCGAGGCGAGCGGGAGGCGCTGGAGTTGCTGGTGTACCGGCCCGAGGTTGCCCTGCAGTCCCAGCTGGCCGGATTCCTCATGGATCACGTCTTCAACCACGCCGAGCTCGTGGGCTGTGGTGCGTACTCTCCCCATGGGGTCGGGGGGCAGTGGCGGGAGAGTGGACAGGCAGGCTGGGGAAAGGGGGCTGAGTAGGGAGGGGGGAACAGAGAAATGGGGAGAGGGATCTGTTGGCAAAAGCCTCACCCCCCCCACCCCTCCTCTGCAGATGAAGAGGACAGTGAGGGGAAGATCGAGAGGCTACACCAACAGCGCAACCTGCTGGCCGGGTTCTGCAAACTCATCCTCTACAACGTGCTGGAGCTGAGCGCTGCCTCCGACGTCTTCAAGCACTACGCCAAGGTGCGGGAGACACGGGAGGGACCCCACGGCACAGGGCGGGGGTGCTCCTACCATACTAAGGGGTGGGCAGCTAGAGCTTGGGGTGCGGATCGGGGGGATAGACTCTCAAATGTCTGGGACTGCGCCCGGCTCCCTGCTGCAGGTGTTGTGACCCACCTGGCACACGGGGCCGCAGCACTGCTGAGGTTTGGCCTGGCCTGCGCCCGACCCCTTGTGCCAGGTTGCAGCGCCCAGAGCGGGAAGCTGAACCCAGCCCTGCGGGCAGGCGCCGCCACTGCAGGTGAGTTTTTCTTAAAATCCTGGCCCCAAAGGAAAGTCACAGCAGCCGTGACAAGCCTGCAGCCCTACTCGCCACTGGCGGGGCTGGGCAGTCGGGGCCCCCACCACCCTGCTCTCCCTTCCAGTTCTACAAGGATTATGGGGACATCATCAAGGAGACGCTGAGCCGGGCGCGGCAGATTGACCGGGATGAGTGGGCCCGCACCCTTCTCCTCAGCCTGCAGCAGGTACAGGGGAGGGGGTTGTGCCCAGTGCTGCCTGGGGTAGAGGGGAGCCCCTGTCACTGATCCATATCCGTGTGTATGCTGTTGGGGGGCTGGGGAGGCCCTTGGGTTGGCCCGTCCCTGTGTGTCTGTGTAGGGAGGTGGCTGGGGGATGGGGCTCGGGCTGCCATGTGGCCCCATGTCTGACTCTCGGCCCCCTGTGCAGCTGCTGACAGAGCTGCTGCTGCAGCAGGGCCCGGACGCAGTTTACAGCAAGGCCTTCCTCGAGATCCGGGACCTGGCACGGCGCTTCTCCCTGTTCTTCAGCCTGCACCAGCTGCACAATCGCCAGGCGCTGGTCGCCCTGCACAAGTGAGACGAGGGACTGGGCGGGGAGCAGAGCAGAGCTGTGGGGGCATGCTGGGATCCGGGTGCCTCTAGGAATTGGGGAGCGGCATGCTGGGGTCCGCACTTCACGTGGGGGTGGGATGGCTGGCACTTGGACTTGCAGGGTTTGGTGTGTGTCTCCCCACCATCCTGCTCCCCGTCTCTCTTTCTCTCTCTTGCCCAGGGCTGGGATCAAGTTTGCCTTCCAGGAGCCAGCACCCTCAGGCTCAGAGTTGGGGCCCCTCAACTTGCCCTTCCTGGAGGTGCTGAGCGAATTCTCCCCCCGCCTGCTGCGCCCGGACAAGAAACTGCTGTGAGTGCCCAGGGTGGTGGGCTGGTGGGGGTGGGAGTTCCTTGGGGAGGGGGTACAACTGGGCTTTCAGGAGTGCTTGGGGGGGGGTGATTGCAGTGGCCCCCATGCTGTAAGCGTTAACCTGCCTTTGAGGGGGTCAACAACCACGTGGACAAGGGGAATCCAGTGGATATAGCGTACTTAGATTTTCAGAAAGCCTTTGACAAGGTCCTGCACCAAAGGCTCTTACGCAAAGTCAGCTGTTACGGGATAAGAGGGAAGGTCCCCTCCTCGATCAGTAACTGGGTAAAAGACAGGAAACACAGGGGAGGTATAAATGGTCAGTTTTCAGAGTGGAGAGCGGTGAATAGTGGTGTCCCTCAGGGGTCTGTACTGGGCCCAGGCCTATTCAACATATTCATAAATGATCTGGAAAAAGGGGTAAACAGTGAGGTGGCGAAATTTGCAGACGATACAAAACTACTCAGGATAGTTAAGCCCCAGGCAGACTGGGAAGAGTTACAAAGCGATCTCTCAAAACTGGGTGTCTGGGCAACAAAATGGCAGATGATATTCAGTGTTGATAAATGCAAAGTGATGCCCATTGGAAAACATAATCCCAACTATATGTATAAAATGAAGGAGTCTAAATGAGCTGTGACCATTCAAGAAAGAGATCCTGGAGTCACTAGGGATAGTTCTCTGCAAACATCCACTCAGCATGCAGTGGCAGTCAAAAAAGCAAACACAATGTTGGGACTCATGAAGAAAGGGAGAGATAATAAGACAGAAAATATCATATTGCCTCTATATAAATCCGTGGTACCCCCACATCTTGAATACTGTGTGCAGATGTGGTCGCTCCATCTCAAAAAAGACATATTGGAATTGGAAAAGGTTCAGAAAAGGGCAACAAAAATTATTAGGGGTACAGAATGGCTGCCATATGAGGAGAGGAACTTTTCGGCTTGGAAAAGAGACAACTAAGGGGGGGTATGATTGAGGTCTATAAAATCATGACAGGTGTGGAGAAAGCAAAGAAGGAAGTGTTACTGACTCCTTCTCATAACACACGAACTAGGGGCCACCCAATGAAACAAACAGGCAGCGGGTTTAAAACAAACCAAAGGAAGTATTTCTTCACACAACGCACAGTCAGTCTGTGGAACTCCTTGCCAGAGGATGTTGTGAAGGCCAAGACTATAACAGCGTTCAAAGAAGAACTAGATACGTTCCTGGAGGATGGTCCAGCAATGGCTATGAGCCAGGATGGGCAGGGATGGTGTCCCTAACCTCTGTTTGCCAGAAGCTGGGAATGAGCGACAGGGGATGGATCACTTGGTGATTCCCTGTTCTGTTCATTCCCTGTGGGGTCCCTGGCATTGGCCACTGTTGGAAGACAGAATACTAGGCTAGATGAACTTTTGGTCTGACTCAGTATGGCCACTCTTATGCCTTCCCTCGCACAGCCTGTCCTACCTGGAGCAGACCTGCCAGGCCAGGCTCTCCCCACAGCAGAGAGGGAAGGCCTGGAATCCACTCCTGACATACCGCCGCTCCCTGAGATCCCTGGATGACATAGGCTCTGACGCCAGCCGGATTGCAGCTCCCCGACCCCGGAGGAGACCCGGCGCCGCAGCCAAGAGGAGGCGTCTGGATGGTGAGGGGCAAATGCCACACGCTGCTGCCCCTGCTAGGAAATGGCAGGTGTAACGCTGCTTGCAGTGACTAGTCCGAAGCATGAGCGCCAGTCTCAGGGCAGCTCCTCAGGCAGGGTAACAGGGTCACAGACAGGCCCCTCAGGGACAGGTGGGCTTAGCTGTGTCACAGCATCACAGCAGTGTTCAGGTTACTGCCACTCCCGAAGGGCCAGTCCCTTACCCCAGGTCAGTTCCACCTGAGGGCTTGCACCAAGGATAAGGCTTGTAGCCATGATAAACTGTGTGTGAAACTGGGAAAGGAAACCAGGGAGTTATTTACAAGGCTAAAGCAAGTCGACAGAGAGCCACACAGATGAGTTACAATCTTAAATTTCAAAAGGTAATGAAAGCTGCTATAGTCTGCAAGCTCTCTAAGTCCTGTGGGGTAAGCCAGTCATGCCTACAAACACACACTTCGCCTGCAGCGTAATCAGTTCCTTCTTGTCAGGGGCTTTATTCCCCTCCGGCCGTGTTCTGAGCTGCAAGCTCACCTGCCGGGAGTCCGCTTGCATGACTCTCCTTCCTGGGGAAGAGTGCAGAACAGTAGAAGTCTCGTGTCCTCTTGCTGAGAGTCCCTAGGGAAGTTCCAGTTGCACCGTCCCAGCCCCTAGCGCTAGTTAATGTCTCTCTCCTGTCTGGCGGTTTACACAGTCACAGGCCCAAATACTACCATGCAATGTGGGACACGGATGGTACATGTGAGATTAATACAGGCGGCCGCTCACAAGCATAAAGTCTAAACATATTCTTACCATTCTAATACCAGTTTTACCAGTACTAACGCACAGGTGAGCCGGACAGCTTCCAGCTGTGTAGCTGTCAGTGTTTGACTGAGACATGGGCACGTTGGTCTACTGGCACCACAGCGGGGAGCTGCGGGTCAGGATTGAGGTGCACTGGCAGACCGAGTTGGGGGTGGAGAGCCCAAGGCTGGGATAGCAGGGGATGTGGGTCAGGATTGGGGGGCACCAGCAGAGCGGGGGGGGGGACAATGGGGTGACTCCGGGGCCAGGACTGGATCACCTGGCATCTGTCTCTCTCCTGTTGCAGACTCGTCTCAGCGAGGGGATTCCAGCCTCCAGCTGAGCAGCCGCCTGGAGACCCCGATGCTCACATCAACGGTGCTGAAAAGGGGGCGCCAGCCGGGCAGCCCGGCGCAGCTGCAGGAGGAGGAAGGGTCCGAGTCGGACTTCGTGCAGAGGTGAGACCCATGGGGGGCAGGACAGAGCCAGCGGGGATGGGAGACGGATTAACCTGCTCTGACCCTGCTGCCCTCCTGTCCCTTGCAGCCAGCCCTGGTTCAGCTCCCAGCGCTCCCGAGAATCACCCGGCCGGCAGCAGCTCCTAGTCCCCCGGAGCGCCTCGAGACCTGGGCTGGGCAGCAGGATGGACCGGTGAGGAGTAGTCGCTGTCCTGGGGGGCGGCTCTCCCTCTCTGGACCAGAGCCCCCTTGACCCTGCCCTGTGTCCCCTAGGCTCAGCCTGATGGAGGAGGAGGAGGAGGAGATGGTGATCCAGGAGGAGAGCAGTGATGAGGAGGATCCCCAGGGACTGGACATGGTGAGGGGAGCCCTGGCGGGAAGGGCTATTGGTGATGTGTTGAAGGCCTGTGAGCCCCAGCCTGACTGGGGCAGGCCCCTTCCACACAGCCTGGCTGGGGATGACCCTAACATGAGCTGCGTCCAGCGGGGTGTCCGGGGCCTGGCTCCCCACAGCCCCTTCCCCTGGGGCTCTCTCTACCTTGCAGCCAGGACTCTGGCTGGCTTGCTGGCGGCAGGAGGGGCTGGGCTGGGGGGCACAGAGGGCACTAAGGCACTGGCATTTGCCTCTCCAGCCGCTGATCCGCTCACACAGCTCCCAGGGCGAGCAGCTCCGGGACCTCTTCGACTCCACCATCCTCGGCATCGAGGTGAGCGCAGGGAAGTGTGAGAGCCGGGGGAGGGGGGGGACCTGCCGTGTTGCAGTGGGGGGAGCCAAGTCTTACTGGGAATCTCTCCCCCGCAGGATCCCTGACGTGGCTGGAGCAGGCGGGAGACCACCTGTCCGGGAACAGGGCCCCTCTCAGGGAATTACACACCGGGCTCTTTCTCTGTGGCCTGGCTCCCGGACTGGCCTCCCAGTGGGGGTGAGCACCCTGGGGAGTCTGGGTCGACGGGTCTAGGCCAGGCTCTGTCGGTGCCCTGACCGGGCTGCTGTTCCAGATGTTAGGGGGTTGGTTCTACTCATAAATAAAGTTGTTTATTGCCAGAGTCCTGTGTGCGGGGAGGTGACTAGCCTGGAAGAGCGCAGCGCAGGGGGGATGCTCTGGGAGTTACTGCACAATGCCGTGGGGCAGGGGATGCAGGCCAGGGAGGTGGATGAGAGAGCCGTTGCTGAGGATGACCTAGCACACCCAGTGGTAGGCTGGGCTCAGAGGCGGATGACGTAGGAGTCGCTGTGGGTCACGTAGCGCACCCAGCGGTGGGGCAGCCCAGCTGGGGGGGCCGTGAAACGCAGGAAGCGGATCTGCAAGCCGGAGCAGGTGTGCATGGGCAGCTCGAAGGACATGTTCGCCGGCCCCACTTCCAGCAGCGAGGAGCTGCTCAGTCCTGGGACCTCCAGCTGCAGGGAGAGTCGGGGGGTTATTGCCCAGGGCAGAGCAGGGCCCGCCCCCCCCCCTTCTGAAGGGTGGGGTTGGGACCCCTCAAACCCCATCATTGACAGGGGAGCCCCAGCCTGCTCCTTCACCCCACTGCCCCTGCCGCTCATCCTCCTTGCAGAGGGCAGGGGCTATCCACCCTCTCCCCAGCACTGGGGTGTACCCCCCTGTCCCACCCCTCCCCGCTCTGGCCAGGGGCCATATCCCCCTTCACCGCCCCAGGCCAGGCTTTACCTTGAAGAGGGCGGAGAGCTGGGAGCCCCCCTGGATGCGCGGGATCACCCAGCGAATGGCCTTGAGGGTGGGCTGCAGCTCCACGGTCTGCTCGGGGCTGCTCAGCTCCTGGGACAGGCTGGGGGAGAGGACAGAGCCAGGGGTGGGGACTGACCCTGCCGGACCCAGGCCCCAGTGAGGTGTCTCAGGGCCCAGGCCCGCCAGCCGCTGGAGAAGGGCTGCCTCTAACCCGCCCCTGCCCCCCCCGCCCCGGATGCAGCTCCCCATACTAGAGGGGAGACCCACCGGGAGCCCATGTCACCCACCTGACGACCCCCTTCGGCACCGGCAGCTGGACTCGCACGTTCAGGGCCTGGCTGGAGGGAAGAGAACGCGGTGAACTGGAGCCAGGAGGGCAGGGTCTCCCCGCAGCCTGGGAGCCCGCTCAGAGGCTGGGGGCATGGATGGCAGGGGCCATCCCCACCCCAGGGAGCCCCCGCTCACCGGGCTCTTACCTTTTGGGCGCCAGGTCACAGCGGAGCTTGAGGTAAACACGGAGCCTGTGGGGAGATGGGAACGGTGAGTGCCGAGGGGCTGGGCCAAGGGGCCTTATGCTCCCGGCTGCAGCCTCGCTCACCTGCCCGTGGGGTCCCGCTCCAGGGTGGGGAAGAGCTGGAAGGGCAGGGCAGAGGGGATGTCGTCTGACAGCTGGTACTGCATCAGTGGGAGCTGGGGAGAGCAGAGCAGGGTCAGGCCGGGCCCCCAGCTGCCGGCCGTGGGGCTGCAGAGAGGGGTCAGGGCAGGCTGTGGGGCTCACCTCCCCCTGGCTGGGATTGACCTTCAGGATGCGGCTGCTCTCGAACTCGTCCAGCTTCACGGAGCTGTGGAAGGCGCACTGGTCGGCGCGGACGGTGGTGCCGTAGCCTGCGGGGAGAGGGGGGGTCAGAGCCGGGGGGAGGGGGGGGTCAGAGCCAGGGCGCCCCCACCAGGCGGAGCGGAGACCTGCGTCCGGCCACTCACCTCGCAGCTCCGACTTCCCCACGCAGAACTCCTCCGTCAGCCCGATGCGCAGCTCTGCGGGGAGAGGGGCGAGCGTCAGGGGAGGGCTGCCCCACGCCCTGCTCCCGCTGCGCACAGGGGGTATGTCTACACTGACATTAAACCCCCACGGCCGGCCCGCGTCCGCCAACGCAGGCTCACAGGGCTGCAGGCGTTACTCACCGGAGCAGCTGGGCAAGTAGCTCTTGAGGCGGATTTCTCCCTGGATGTCAGCCTTCATGGGGGTGCCCTGGGCAGGAAGCAGGGGACGGGGGTGAGTCCCAGACAATGAACCAGCGTGGTGGGGACAAGGCCCCAGCTGGGGGGTGGGGGGCTGGGGCATTACTAAGACCCTGTGGATCCATGATGTGGGGCTGCGGACTGGGGCCCAGGACTCCGCTGGACACCTCCCCCTCCTGCCCCTGACTCACGTTGGCTGCGATGACAACCGTCAGCCTCTCCACCACGTCCAGAAACACCTCGTTCCTCGCGCCCTGTGGGGAGAGATGGCTGGGCACTGAGCGACTGCTGTGGGCGGGGCCCTGCCCCCCCACCAGGGGGAAGGTGGATCCGTGCACCCCTCCCCTGCCCCCCACCGAGGGGCTGGTGTGACGTAGTGGGGATTTTCCCTTATGTTGTATGTGAGCCTATGTGAATCTTACTGTTTCGCATGAATGCTGTGTGTGCCTCGGTTTCCCTATGTATTGCACCAATGTCTAGAGAGTGGGAATAAGGGGGTGTGACTTTTGTGGGGGCTCCTCCAGCTGCCTGCAGGGAGGGATGCTGTGGCTGCTTCTTTGTCACCTGAGACCCAGGAGGGGGATGCAACCAGGTGACTCTTGGCCCAGGAAAGGGAGATAAAGGCCGGAGGGGGAGCAGCGGGCCGGGCAGGGGCCAGGCAGCTGGAAGGAGTCGGTCTCGGCTGGCTTGGGGGCAGCGGGAGGGCAGAGGCCTGGCTTTGGGCTCCCTTCACCCCAAGATGGACTTGGCTGAAAGTCCCTGATTTCTGTGCTAACGAGCTGTGCCCTACGCTGTGTTCCTGTCAACTCATAAACCTTCTATTTTCCCGGCTGGCTGAGAGTCCCGTCTGACTGCGGAGGTGGGGGGCAGGACCCTCTGGCCGCCCCAGGACCCCCCCTGGGCAGACTCGCTGGGGGAAGCGCCTGGAGGGACAGAGGAGGCTGAAGGCTCCGAGGTCAGACCCAGGAAGGGGAAAGCTGGGTGAGCTGTGTGTCCTGGAGACAGGCTGCTCCCCGAGAGGAGACTGCCCCAGAGTCCTGCCTGGCTTCGTAGGGAGCAGCTCCAGAGCATCGTCCTGGGGACCCCACGACAACTGGCCTGTTCCGTGCCGGAAGAAGGGGTAGTGCTCACTGTTGGGGGGCTCGGGGGGTGTCTCACCTGGTCCCCGTGGGGGGGCAGCACAGGGCGGCTGGCGGCCGAGCTTGGAGCCACTTTGCTTTGCTGCGTCTCTGCTCCAAACTGAAACCAAAGGGGCCAGGGTCAGAGCAGGGCCCCGGGATGGAGCCCTGGGGCAGGAGGGGCCCTGGGGAGTGCTCAGGGGCACCAGGTACCCCAGGGCCTGATCCCTCTCAGGGTAACATTTTCCCTGGAGGAGCCACTGCCCTGAGCTCAGCCATGGCGGGGGAGAGACCCCCCAGTCTGCTGGGGCGGGCGGGAATCAGGCAGTCACTGTCTGGGGGGATTTGGGGCCCGGGCTCACAAGGTGACACTGCCCAGGGGGTTTGGGGGCCGTGCTCACCAAGCCAAGAGGGGTGCTAAGGGGGAGAGGGGACAGGGGGGAGGACTCGGGGACCGGGTTCCCCAAGCCCTGGGGGGGCAGGAACCCAGGGGGGGAATTTGGGGGCTGTTCTCACCAGGCCGACGCTGCCCAGGGGGTTCGGGGGCTGTGCTCACCAAGCCAAGAGGGGACGGGGGGAGGACTTGGGGACCGGGTTCCCCAAGCTCTGGGGGGGCGGGGACACGGGGGGGGAATTTGTGGGCTGTTCTCACCAGGCCGACGCTGCCCAGGGGGTTCGGGGGCTGTGCTCACCAAGCCAAGAGGGGTGCTGAGGGGGGAGAGGGGACAGGGGACAGGACTCGGGGACTGGGCTCCCCAAGCCCAGGGGGTGCTGGGGGGGCGGGGACACGGTGCGGGGGGGAATTCAGGGGCTGTTCTCACCAGGCCGACGCTGCCCAGGGCCAGCAGGCTGAAGCCCTTGCTGTGCACAGGCTCTGTCTGGATGAAGTTGCACAGCACATCCGGCGCCGTGGTCTGCACGTAGCCGTAGTCCTGCGGGGGGGGGTGGTGCACAGCGTGAAGGGGAGGGGCTGGCTACACCGCCCCCCCCCCCCCGGCAAGGGAGGCCAGTGCTGCGTGCTTCCCTGCAGCAGTGCCCCAGCTGGGGGGTCTGACCCAGGGACCTTCCCTGCAGCAGCCGCCCACCCCGCACACACACACCAGCATCTCGTCCAGCAGCTCGTAGATGAGAGCGAAGTTGAGGCTGACGGTTTTCTCGCTGAGGGAGCCGCAGTAATCGCGGACCAGCGTCACCAGCCTGTGGGAAGGGAGGGAGACGGGGGTGAGGACGCAGACGGCTGCTGCCTCCAGTCCCTGCCCCAGGTCTCCCTGCCGGCACCCACTCCTGAGGCTGCGGCTTATCCCCCCATCTGCCCCCTCCCCAACCCGGGGCCACTCCCACCCGCCCCCCCCCGACACGCCCGCCTCACCGGTTCAGGAACTCGATGATGGTGAAAGGGGAAACGTCGTGCCCCGTCGTGGCCACGAAGTAGAGGCCGGCGTGACGCACGTGGACGAAGTGCAGCCCCTCGTGCGCCTGTGGGCAGGGGAGCGGGGGGGGGAAACACAAGCAGAGTTAGACAGACCCCCTCCCCCACCAGGGCAATGCCTCCCCCCCGTTACCCCACGGACATGTCCCCTGTTCCCACAGCGATACTAGAGATGCTCCCCGCTTCTGTTACCATAGAGACGCTTACTTCATCCCCATAGCGGTACCCCTCCCCTGTTACCACAGAGACACTTAACCCGCCCCATTGTGGTGCCATTCACTGGCCGCCCCCCGCCCCGCCCCAGTACCATGAAGACGGGGGCCTGGTCCCTGGGCAGGGCTGTGATCTTCCTATAGAAAGTGTCCACCAGATCCGTGCTGCCCCCGCCGGCCTCGCCGCGGACTCGAGGAGTGGGTTAAGGAGAAATGACCCCATCAGGGTGCAGGTGGCTGTGAGCTTCCCCCCAGCAGTGCCCAGCTGGAGCCCCTGGGTCTGGGCGGCCCCCCAGCAGTGGCCTTCCCGGGGCAGGGTGATCTGCGGGACGTCTCTGGGGGAGGAGGTTCCTGGGGGGTGGGGGGGGGCAGTGTCTGGAAGAAGGGGACCCGTGGTGAGGAAAGGGGGGATATGACCCCGGCATGGGGCCTGGGGGGGTGGTTTAGGTGGAACTTGGAGGGGGGCACGATACAGCCCTTGGGGAAGAGCTGATCGTGGGGGCACTGAGGGGGGTTATGTCAGGAGCCATGTGGGGGGCAGTCGGGGGCTCCAGGGGGGACATGTGGGGCAGCCTAGGGGGCAGGATACAGTCCTTGTGGACGAGTCTGTCTCCCTTGGAGGAGAGAATGAAAATCTGAGACAACATCACAGAGCAGGCTAGGGTGGGGGGAAGGAGAGAGAGTGTGAGCGGGACCCGCCTCCAACCCCGGGGCTCCGCCCCTGCCCCAACCTCTGGGCCCCCCTTCCCCTGATACTCCGCCCCCAACCTGTAGCCCCGCCCCCGCAACCCTGCCCCCACCTCTGGGGCCCCGCCCCTGCCCCAAGACCCCGCCCACAACCTGTAGCCCCGCCCCTGCAACCCTGCCCCCACCTCTGGGGCCCCGCCCCTGCCCCCCAACCCCCGCCCACAACCTGTAGCCCCGCCCCCAACGTCTGGGGCCCCGCCCCTGCCCCCGCAACCCTGCCCCCACCTCTGGGGCCCCGCCCCTGCCCCAAGACCCCGCCCACAACCTGTAGCCCCGCCCCTGCAACCCTGCCCCCACCTCTGGGGCCCCGCCCCTGCCCCCCAACCCCCGCCCCCAACCTGTAGCCCCGCCCCTGCAACCCTGCCCCCCACCTCTGGGGCCCCGCCCCTGCCCCAAGACCCCGCCCACAACCTGTAGCCCCGCCCAGTGACCCCGCCCCCAACGTCTGGGGCCCCGCCCCTGCCCCCACAACCCCGCCCCCAACCCCCGGAACCTTACCCCGCCCCTTCCCCCGGGCCACCCCGCCCCCACTCCTAGACCCCCGCCCCCTGCCCCGCCCCCTGCTCCAACCTACCCCGGCTCCGCCCCTGCCCCCTGAGGGGCGCCCGCAGGAACCCTCCCTGGGCCCCGCCCCCTGCTACAGGGGCCCCCCAGGCCCGCCCCGGGGTCGCGGCCCCTTTAAGTGGGGGCGGGGCTTGCGGGGGGTCCCGCTGGTTCCGCTCGAACCTGGGTCCGGCGTGGGCCTCTGCGCTGTCACGTGACGGCGACGCGTGGGCGGGGCCTCCGCACGACGCTCTGCCCGAGCTGCGATTGGCGGGCTGGGCGGGTCACGTGCCGGGCACTGGTTGGCCCGGGGCGGGCACGTGGCAGGAGGCGGGTCTCTAGTTTCGCGCCACTTTTGGTTGCGGCGGCAGCAGCGGCGGCGAGAGTCGGGAGCAGTGCTGGGCGGCAGCGGCCGGGACGGACCCCGACGGGGATCCGTAGCCAGCGGGCCGCGAACGGCCGGGACGGACCCCAGCGGGGACCCGTAGCCAGCGGGCCGCGAACGGCCGGGACGGACCCCAGCGGGGACCCGTAGCCAACGGGCCAACAGTGCCTGGGCCTGAGGGACCCCCCCCGCGCTATGGCGCCCAGAGACTACGCCGCGGAGAAAGGTGGGTGGTGCTCACGCGGCCGGCCCGGGGGCCCGGCAAGATCCCATTGGCCGCGAGCCGGAGGAGGGGGCGGGCCTCGGGCTGCTATTGGCGGCCGGGGGATCCGGTTCCCGCGCGGCGGGACGCGGCCTCGCCCGGAAGTGACGTCACGGCGGAGCCTCCGCCCCCGGCTCAACCGTGTCCGTCCGGGGAGCGATCCAGGCGCGCGTCGGCTCCGTGTGGCCCCGTGTTTACACGGGCGGGGGTACCCATGGGAGGGGCTGGGGCAGGGAGGTTACGGGGGCTGGGGGGGGGCACATTGGGGTCGGTACGGGGAGGGGGGGGTGCCGTGGGGGGAGGCTGGGGGGGCTGCAGCGGGGTGTTGGGGGGGCTGGAGGAGGGATGGGGGCACATTGGGGTCGGTACGGGGGGTGCCGTGGGGAGAGGCTGGTGTGGGGGGAGGCTGGGGGGGCTGCAGCGGGGTGTTGGGGGGGCTGGAGGAGGGATGGGGGCACATTGGGGTCGGTGGGGGGAGGCTGGTGTGGGGGGAGGCTGGGGGGGCTGCAGCGGGGTGTTGGGGGGGCTGGAGGAGGGATGGGGGCACATTGGGGTCGGTGGGGGGAGGCTGGTGTGGGGGGAGGCTGGGGGGGCTGCAGCGGGGTGTTGGGGGGGCTGGAGGAGGGATGGGGGCACATTGGGGTCGGTACGGGGAGGGTGGGGGGGTGCCGTGGGGGGAGGCTGGTGTAGGGAGGGGGCGTTGAGGGGCTGGGTGTGGAGTAGGCCGTTGCTGGGAGGTTTGGGGGGGTTGGTGCCAGTGTGGGGGTTGCTGGGAGGAAGTAGGGGGACAAATCGGTGCATGGGGGGGTCCCCGGCTTGACTGTCTCTCTCTCTCTTCCCTTCTCTCCCCCACCCCCTGCAGAGAAGGTGAAGCGCTTCTTGCAGGAATTCTTCCGGGATGGCGAGCTCGGCAAGAAGGAGTTCCCGTATCGGGACCAGCTGGTGAGGAAACCCCCCCTCCTCCCCCCACCCTACAACACCCCCCCACCTGCCCCAAAGCTCCCGGCTTCTCCATCCTCCCTCCCAGCAGGGGGTGCTGCAGGCAGCTGTGGGTCTCTCGCAGCTCAGCCCAGCACCCTCCCTGCCCCCCACCCCCAGGTGTCTCTGGCTCACCGGGAGCAGGTGGCCCTGTACGTTGACCTGGACGAGGTGGCCGAGGAGGACCCCGAGCTGGTGGACGCCGTGTCTGAGAACGCCAAGCGCTACGGCCGCCTCTTCGCCGACGCTGTGCACGAGCTGCTGCCCCAGCACAAGGAGCGGGAGGTGAGGGGCACTAGGGAGAGAGGCTGGGGCGGGAGTGGGAGGCCGGGGCCGTGCCCCTGCTTCACAGAGCCCTTGTCCGCCCCCCAGGTGGTAAACAAGGACGTCCTAGATGTGTACATCGAGCACCGGCTGATGCTGGAGCAGCGTGGCCGGGACACAGGGGAGACGCACAGGCCCCAGAACCAGTACCCCCCGGAGCTGCTGCGCCGCTTGTGAGTGCCTGGAGCCAGGGGTTCTCTGACATCTCTGGCTCCCTGCCCCCACCTCTAGGCCCCTGGATCTCCCAGCCCTCCCCACGCAGGGAGCTGGGCTCTGGGTCCCTTAAATACCCCGTCCTGTCTCTAACTCCCTACCTCTCCCTCCTGCCCCAGCGAGCTGTACTTCAAGGCCCCGTCAGGCTCCAAGGCCCGCGTGATCCGGGACGTGAAGGCCGACTGCATCGGGAAGCTGGTCACCGTCCGCGGCATCGTCACCCGGGTCACCGAGGTCAAGCCCATGATGGTGGTGGCCACTTACAGCTGTGACCAGTGCGGAGCAGAGACCTACCAGCCGGTGAGCGGGCGGGGAGTGGAGCTGCCGCCTGTCTGTCAGCTTGGGGGAAGCTGACGGGGCCGAGCGTCCTGTCACGGAGCTACGGGACCAGTGCGGTCTCTTGGGGGAACCTCTTTGACATGCCGGACCCCTCAGGGGCCTCCAGGGGAAGCCACGCGGCCTCACCGCCTCCATTAACTCTGGTCAGTGAGTCAAACGGAGACTGAGCCTTGGGAGAGACGTGTCTGTTCTGCAGGGACCAGCGCCCCCCAGCCAGTGCTGACAGGGACGCTTAAGGCAATGGACCCAGCACGGGAGGTCCAGGGTTTAGCACGGAGAACGGAAGGGTGAAGCGTCGTGCGATCTGCTCAGCCCAGGGCAATTCCCCAAGCCAGGCTTTAGGGGATCCCCATTTTCAGAGTCTCTCTGACTTCCTTCCTGGCCAGACGCCAGCACTTCTCCCTCACCTCCCACCTTCCCGGCCTTTGTTCTTCAGCTGAGGTCTCTGCTCAGTCGCTGGCCCTTGCATTGTGTCTCTGGCCCTCTTGTGGGTTTGGGTCTGTTTCATCCGGTTCCTTAACAAGGCTGCTTCCTCTTCCAAGACCAGGAGGTGACATGCACACCTGTGTCTTTCAATCTGCCCTCAGAGCAAACTTAACCCCCTTTCCCTCAGTGGGTAGCCAGGTAACCCCCAGGGGAAACGGAGGCAAGTATAGGCCTCATTAAATAATTACAAACATTCTCAGTTTGTCATGCTCTCCCACCCGGGCGTGGGGGAGCATCCGAGTCCCCTGTTCAGACACTGGGTGGGGGTGTGTGTGGCTGACCCTCTTTCTCTCTCCCCTCCCACCCCCAGATCCAGTCCCCAACTTTCATGCCGCTGATCATGTGCCCAAGCCAGGAGTGCCAGACCAACCGCTCTGGGGGGCGTCTCTACTTGCAGAGCCGCGGCTCCAAGTTCATCAAGTTTCAGGAGCTGAAGATGCAGGAGCATGTGAGTTGGGGGTGAGGGGGGTTTCCAGGCTGGGGAGGGGAGTTGGGGCATGTGACTGGGGGCCCCAAAGATTGATATGGGCTCCCCAACGTGCCCCCCCATTTCTGCCAGAGTTGGGGGGCTGGTCCCCTGATGGGGGGTACAGCTGGATCGGGGCTGACTTTTTTTTCTACTCTTTCCCCTGTGCAGAGCGACCAGGTGCCGGTGGGGCACCTCCCGCGCTCCATCAGCGTGGCTGTGCACGGCGAGAACACGAGGCTGGCCCAGCCCGGGGACCACGTCAGCATCACCGGCGTCTTCCTGCCCCTGCTGAGAGCTGGCTTCCGGCAGATGGCCCAGGTGAGAGCGGGAGAGGAGGGTGGGGGGCAGGGCCAGATCAGAGGGGCTGGAGCAGGGGGCTGAGCTTGAGTGGAAGGGAGGTGGTTGGGCCAGGCGTCCCTGCCGGTTGCTGGGGGTAGTTCTGGGGGGATGGAGGGGAGGGGAACCTTTCACCCCATGGGTGGGTGCTGGGCGGGTCGCCTGGGTTGGGCCTGGCTGGGTGGGTCGCCTGGAGTGACGCGCCCCCTGCTCCCCCCAGGGGCTGATCTCCGAGACCTACCTGGAGGCGCATCGTATTGTGAAGATGAACAAGAGCGAGGAGGACGAGCTGGGGTCAGGGGAGCTAACGGAGGACGAGCTGCGCCAGATCACAGGTGACCCCTCTCCCCGCCCATAGCCCTGTTCATCCCCTGCCCTCTCCCTCCGCCCGCCCCCGGGGAGCCACGCCAACTCCACAGCCCTGCGGCACCTCCTGCCAGCCCCTGGGCGTGCTGAGTGCGGGGCAGCTGACGGAGGAGGAACAGGGCCTGCTCGTGGGTGAGATCTCGCCTGTATAGCGCTGTTTGCCCCTCCTGCTAGCAGCCCCCAACCCTGGCCTGGTTGGGGGGCGGGGGGGGGAATCATGGATCAAGGATCCCCCCACCCCTGATGACTCCCCCACCCCCGCTGTGTGCAGAGGAGGATTTCTACGACAAGCTGGCAGCCTCCATCGCCCCTGAGATCTACGGGCACGAGGACGTGAAGAAGGCCCTGCTCCTGCTGCTGGTGGGGGGTGTGGACCGCAACCCCCGGGGCATGAAGATTCGGGGTGAGTCTGAGGTGGCGGGGATGGATCCCCGGGGTGAGGAAATTCAGGGAGTCTGCAGGGAAGGAGCGCTGCGGTGGGGGGGTGTCTAGGGATGGGTCTCGGGGGTGCTCGATCCTGTGGGGGGGGGGCCTGCTCTGATGCTAACCCAGCTCCTCGCCGTCTTCCTCCAGGGAACATCAACATCTGTTTGATGGGTGACCCGGGCGTGGCCAAGTCCCAGCTGCTCTCGTACATCGACCGCCTGGCCCCCCGCAGTGAGTAACACCCCACCCCAGGGGTTAGGGGGCACTGGGGCCCAGCTGGGTGGGGCATTCAGGACCCCACAGGTGCATCCTCCAGGGGCTTCCCAGCAGTGGTGGGGATGGGGACCCTGGGGCTGTGACCCTCCGACTCCCATCTCTTCCCCCCCTCTCCTCCAGGTCAGTGCCCCACGGGCTGGGCCCCCCCCCCTCTGACTGTGTCCCCCCTTCCCCAGGTCAGTACACGACGGGGCGCGGCTCGTCGGGCGTGGGGCTGACAGCCGCCGTGCTGCGGGATCCGGTGACGGGGGAGCTGGCCCTGGAGGGTGGGGCGCTGGTCCTGGCCGACCAGGGTATCTGCTGCATCGACGAGTTCGACAAGATGCTGGAGAGCGACCGCACGGCCATCCACGAGGTGATGGAGCAGCAGACCATCTCCATCGCCAAGGCGGGCGTGCTGGCCACCCTCAACGCCCGCTGCGCCATCCTGGCGGCCGCCAACCCCGCCTACGGGCGCTACAACCCCAAGCGCAGCCTGGAGCAGAACGTGCAGCTGCCGGCGGCCCTGCTCTCCCGCTTCGACCTGCTCTGGCTGATCCAGGACCGGCCCGACCGGGACAACGACCTGCGGTGAGAGCCCGGGGGGCCCCTCTCCACTCAGGGCCGGGGTGGGGCGTCCAGGCAGCAGTGCTAACGTGTGTCACCCCCGCAGGTTGGCCCAGCACATCACCTATGTCCATCAGCACAGCCGGCAGCCACCCTGCACCTTCCAGCAGCTTGACATGAAGCTCATGAGGTGAGAGCTTGGCCTGGCCTGGGAGGGGAGTGGGGGCTGGGAGCCAGGACTCCTGGGTTCTCTCCTCTGCTCTGGGAGAGGAGCGGGGGGGGTGGTGGCTGGGAGCCAGGACACCTGAGATTTCCCCCGCTCTGGGAGGGGATGCTGATGAATGCGAAGTAGTGCACACTGGAAAATATAATCCTAGCTATATCTATAAAAGGATGGGGTCTAAATTGGCTGTTAACACTCAAGGAAGAGATCTTGGAGTCACTGTGGATAGTTCTCTGCAAACATCCACTTGATGTGCAGCAGCCGTCAAAAAAGCAAATGGAATGTGGGGAATCATTAAAAAGGGGAGAGAT
The DNA here is from genome assembly GCF_965152275.1 of Natator depressus. NCBI lineage: Eukaryota > Metazoa > Chordata > Testudines > Cheloniidae > Natator > Natator depressus. The sequence continues at coordinate 147,153 of NC_134261.1, read as the reverse complement.
AATCAAACAGAAAATATCATGTTGCCTCTGTATAAATCCATGGTACGCCTAGGTCTTGAATACTGCGTGCAGATGTGGTCGCCCCATCGCAAAAATCAGCTAGTGGGACTGGAAAAGGTTCAGAAAAGGGCAACCGAAATGATTAGGGGTGTAGGACGGCTGCCGTATGAGGAGAGATTAATAAGACTGGGACTTTTCAGCTTGGAAAAGAGACGACTAAGGGGGGATATGATCATGATGGGTGTGAAGAAAGTAAATAAGGAAGTGTTGTTTACTCCTCATAACAAAAGAACTAGGGACACTCAATGAAATTAATAGGCAGCAAGTTTAAAACTAACAAAAGGAAGTATTTTTTCACCTGTGGAACTCCTTGCCAGAGGATGTTGTGAAGGCCAAGACTGTAACAGGGTTCAAAGAAGAACTAGATACGTTCCTGGAGGACAGTCCAGCAATTGGCTATTAGCCAGGATGGGCAGGGATGGTGTCCCTAACCTCTGTTTGCCAGGAGTTGGGGATGGGCGACAGGGGATGGGTCACTTGATTCCCTGTTCTGTTCGTTCCCTGTGGGGCCTCTGGCACAGGGCACTGGGCTGGATGGACCTTTGCTCTGACCCAGTCTGGCTGTTCTTGCGTTCCCCAGCTCTGGGAGGGGAGTGGGGGGCTGGGAGCCAGGGTTCTATGCCCAGGTCTGCCCCGTGCATCCTGCTGGGGAGGGGCAGATTCTCCCCCCTCCCCCCCATATAACCCGTCTTCCCCCTCCCCAGGCGCTACATCAACATGTGTAAGCGGAAGCAGCCGGCCGTGCCGGAGGCGCTGGCCGATTACATCACAGCCGCCTACGTGGAGATGCGCAAGGAGGCCTGGGCCAGCAAGGACACGACTTTCACCTCGGCCCGCACCCTGCTGGGCATCCTGCGCCTGGCCAGCGCCCTGGTGAGCCCCCGCCCTGGCTTGGGGCAGGGAGGGGGGCGGGGAGGGGGGCAGTGTCGTTCCTGGCTCCACAGGGCTAAAGTGCTGACAGTGCAGGTAGCTGGCGTCTGTGTGCTACTGCAGTGTGGGGGCTTGCAGCTCTGGGGGGCCACTGGCGTCGGCAGGCTCCCCCCCCCCGGCCGGCCTGCGGCACTGGGGCTTGGCCACCTGGAGCAGGAACCGCTCGTCCCGTCCCCCCCAGCCAGTCCCAGAGGCTCCAAAGTGCTGTTCGTGCAGGTAGCGTGGGCAGCCGTCTACTGCCGAGTCAGCGCTTCACGAGCCCCCCGGACGCCCCGTCGGGGGGACCCCTCTCGGCTGCAGGGAGGGACCCTGGGGCTGCTCTTTGGGTCATGCAGCGGCCAGGCCCCCCTACCCCTTGGGGGTGGGGGTGGAGCCCCTGCCAGGCTGAGCGGCTCAGGATTGGCAGGGGTTTAGTCAGTAGCTGGAAACAGCCCGGGGCATTGCCCCTCATCTCAGTCTGCCGGGGCGGGCGCAGTGCACCGGGGATGGACGGGCGCTGGCGGTCAAGCATTTCCTGGGCTCTGGGGCAGAGCTGGTGCCCCACGCTGACGCCCTCCCCGTGCCACCTCCCCTCCAGGCCCGGCTGCGGCTGGTGGATGTGGTGGAGAAGGAGGACGTGAATGAAGCCATGCGGCTCATGGAGATGTCCAAGGACTCGCTGCTGGGGGACAAGGGTCAGCAAACCAGGTGAGACGCGGGGTTCATGCCCCCTAATGCTGCCACGCTGAGGCAGGGCTCCCGTCCCCTAAGACTCCTCCCCACACACACACATCCAGGGGTCCTGCTAGGGGCAGGGCGCTCTGGAATAGGGGCACGTTCCTGCTCAGGGAGTGGGGTGTTCCCATGGCTCCATTTTTCTCTTCCTTTCCCCCACCCCCCTAGTCCGAAGGAAGCAGCAGATGGGATCTCTGGGGGGGCGTTCCCCGAGGCTGGGACTGGGGGCAGTGCAGGAGGGGGTTCGAGGAGGGGGGGTGTGGCCGGAGGCTGGCGCCGGGACTGGGGCAGTGTGGGGGGCGGCGGGGGGGGTGCCCGGAGGCTGGCACCGGGACTGGGGCAGCGCTGACAATTTCCCCCTTTCCCCAGGACGCAGCGGGCGGCCGACGTGATCTTTGCGGCCGTGCGGGAGCTGGCGGGCGGGGCGGGCGGGCGCTCGGTGCGCTACGCCGAGGCCGAGCAGCGCTGCGTCTCCAAGGGCTTCACCCCCGCCCAGTTCCAGGCCGCGCTGGACGAGTATGAGGAGCTGAATGTGTGGCAGGTGAACCAGGCCCGGACCCGCATCACCTTCATCTGAGCCTGTGGGGCACAGGAGGGGAGATCCCTGCCCCCGGCTGAGCCCAGCTCGCTCTGTGTCCCCGGCGGCTGGGCTGTACCCAAGCGGGAGGGCCCCCCTTCATGTGGTAGCTGGCTTCAGCCCTCTGCAGTGGGGGGGAGATGCGTAGCCTCCCTGGGGTGCGCATCCCGTGCCAGGTTCTGGGGTATAGTTGGTCCCAGAGCCCCCTGCGGAGCTGGGGCGGTGCCCCATGGGCCCCTGTTCTGTGCCGAAGGGGTGGGGGAGGGGGAGGCCTGCCTGGGGCTCCCTGTCATTGTAAAGGCGATTTGTTCGGCTTTTTCTCTTACCAATAAACCAGTGTTTGTATGTTACAGCGCTGCAGGTGGACCGCGGGTGAGGAGCTGCTAGCAGGGTTGGGGGGTAGCAGGGGGGTGTGAGCATGGCCTCCCAGCGGGGGCTGTGAAGCTGGGGGCAGAGATGGGGGCCCATCTCACCAGGCAGCTCCTGTCCAGGCTGGCAGGCGAGCGCCTCACCCCATCTCCCTAAAGGGCAGGGCTGAGCCCAGCCTCTCTGCTCTGTGGGGCAAAGCAGCTCTGTCCCGCCTGCAGACCTGAACCCCCGTGCCAGACCCAGTACTGCTGGGTTCTGGTCTGAAGGGGCCGGGTGGTGGCTCTGTTTACACTGAGGGAATTGGCTGTAGCTCCCTGCATCACCCCTCAGGGCCTAGACCCCAGGCATCCTGGTTCTCAGCCCCACTGGGTGAAAGCCCTAGACAGGGGCTAGAACCGAGGAGCGGAAGGATGGGCTCGGGTGTAGGATGTTCGCCTGGGGGTGAGCATGGGCACCTCACTTCTCTGTTCTCAGCTCTACCATGGGGGGAACGGCATAGTCCAGTGGGGGGTGGGGTGAGGATAAATACACAAGGGGGTACAAATATGGTGGAGACACACACGCACACAGTGTTGGCAGCCACTCTCCATCTCTAAGGGGAGTTCGGCTGCAGAACAGGCTTCCAAACACCTGTCAGGGCCGGTCCAGGTTTGCTTGGTCCTGCCTCCCCCTGGATGACTTCTACAGCAGAACAGGGTCAGGTCCATCTCGCCCAGGGTCCTGTCCACTGAGCGTGATCAATGCCAGAGCCTCGGGGAATGAACAGAGCAGGCAGGTACCGAGTGATCCCTGTTGTCCACTCTCAGCTTCCTGCAGTCAGAGGCTGGGGACACGCAAAACAGGAGGTTGCAGCCATGGCCATCCTGGCTAATAGCCGTTCATGGACCTGTCCTCCAGGAACTTACCTAGTTCTTCTTTGAACCCTGTTATAGTCTTGGCCTTTGCAACATCCTGGGGCAAGGAGTTCCACAGGTTGACACTGCATTGGGTGAAGAAATATTTCCTTTTGTGTGTTTTAAACCTGCTGCCTATTAATTTCACTGGATGGCCCTTAGTTCCTGTTATGAGAGGGAGTAAATAACACTTATTTACTGTCTCCAAACCCACTGTGATTTTATAGACCTCTATCCTATCTGCCTTTTTAATCTCTTGTCATATGGAAGCTGTTTTATACTTCTAATAACTTTTGTTTCCCTTCTCTCTACCTTTTTTTCATTTCTAATATAACCTTTCAGAGATGGGGCGACCAGAACTGCACTGAATATTCCAGGCAGGGGCCTACCATGGATTTCTATAGTGACATATTTACTGTCTTGCTATTCCTTTCTTGAGGGTTCCTAACATTGGGGTAGCTTGTTTGCCACTGCATGTTGAGTGGATCGTTTCAGAGAACTATCCCCAATGACTCCAAGATCTCTTTCTTGAGTGGTCACAGCTCGACCCCTGGGGGACACCACTATTCACCTCTCTCCACTCTGAAAACTGACCATTTATACCTACCCTTTGTTTCCTCTTTTACCCAGTTACTGATCGAGGAGGGGACCTTCCCTCTTATCCCGTAACAGCTGACTTTGCGTAAGAGCCTTTGGTGCGGGACCTTGTCAAAGGCTTTCTGAAAATCTAAGTACGCTATATCCGCTGGATCCCCTTGTCCACATGCCTATTGATCCCCTCAAACAGCTTGTCCCCAACAAGTTATGCTCATCTCTGTCTGATAATACTGGGCTTTGGTGTAGTAATAACCACTGGGCCTGGGACTGAAGTTTAGACTAAAAACAGGAGTCCTGTGAGCTCTTGGCCACTCAGCTGGTCCAGAAGTGGCTTTAAATGTGTGATTCCACGCCACAGGTAGTGGTTCTGCATTTGTTATTTGAGTTCCTTCAGAAGGCTTAGGGGCTGCCATCCAGTCCGGGTGACTCATTTGTGTTGGATTTATCAATTCTAACACCTCCTCCCGCGACGCCTCAGTGTGGGGCAGTTCCTCGCAGTGGCCCAGCTCTACCCAAGGTGGCCACTCTGAGAGCAGTGCCCCGGCCTGAGGAAGGGCTGCATGAGCTAAAAGATGGCCTCTCTCTTCAACAGAGGTTAGTTGGATACGATCTCCTGCACCTTGTAGCCCTCATTGCTTGTGACCAACGCAGCTACAGCACACATCAAGGTGAATGCGAGGACCCCACTCCCCTCCCAGAGCCAGGGAGAGAACCCAGGAGTCCTGGCTCCCAGCCCCCCTGCTCTGACCCACCAGCCCCCACTCCCCTCCCAGAGCCGGGCAGAGAACCCAGGAGTCCTGGCTCCCTGCCCCCACTCCCTTCCCAGAGCAGGGAATAGAGCCTGAGAGTCCTGACTCCTGCCCTTTCTCTAGGGAGCCCAGCACTGGAGCTACCCCAGCCCAGCATCCCCTCGCTGCACCCTTGTGACATAAAAGGGGAGGGCGTCGCAGGCAGGCTTGGGGTGTCAATTTGTAACCTGCTTTCACAGGGGCAGGGTGAGGCCAGGGGGAGCAGCGGCTGCTCTCCAGCGGGGGGGGGAGACTCCCCACACACAGCAGAGCCCCCAGCCCGTCCCATGGCCGGAGCAGCAGTGAGCAGGTGCCAGCGTCTCTCCAGCAGGAGTTTATTGGCGGGGAGGGGAGAGTGCCGGGAGGGGGGCCGTGCCCCCCGGGCCGAGGGCTCAGAAGAAGAGCCCGCGCATGCGGCGCCCGATGCCCTGCCGGTCGTACAGGATGTTGAACTTGTTGACAAACTGGTTCATGGTGTTGCAGGTTTTGGTGATGGTGCCCAGGTAGGCCATGAGCCCCACGTCGTTGCATTGCTGGGGGGGGGAAGGGAGGGCAAGGGGGTTAGTGAGACGCTCTCGGCCCCCCACAGCCCTGGGGAGACGGCTTCCTGCCCCCCCAGCCTCCCCACCCCAGCACTAGGGAGACGGCTTCCCACCTGCCAGCAACCCCAGCAGAGATGCTCCTGCCCCGGTCCCTGCCTGCCCCGGCCCAGACACCCTCCAACCCCTGCTCGCCCCCACGCCAGACACCCAGCCCCCTGCCCGCCCCACCACAAACATCCCCCCAGCCCAGATGCCCCAGCCCGCCCTCACGTCATAGAAGTCGGTCTTGAACTTGTCGGTGCTGAGGACAGGAAGGCAGTGGCAGAGGGCATAGGCCTCACGCAGGATCTCGTGGTTGAAGGGCACCTCGCCTGGGGGGGCAGGGGAGAGACAGTTAAAGGGGGCAGCACCATGGACCCTGCCCCACCTGGCAGGGGGTGGGGGGCAGCCCAGGCCTGACACACCAGGGCCATGGGATCAGCGTCAGAGCTAAGGGGGCAGCACAGCCCAGGGCCCTGACGCACCAGGCAGGTGCCGGAGCTAATGGGGGGCCCTGATGAATGGAATGGGAGGGAGTGGGGGTCGAGGCGCGCAGCCCGGGCCCTCACCTGCCTCTGAGGCCTTGACATACTCCAGGATGAGCTTGACCCGACTGTGGAGCATCTTGATGGCGCTGTGCTGGGCGATCAGGTGCTCAGCCACTGGGGGAGAGAGGGCAGGGTCAGGAGGCTCCGCCCCCCGGAGACTCACCCCTGAAGTCCCCCATCTCCAGTGTCCCCTGCACGCGCACCCCTGGGGAGTCCTCCCCTACCCCCCCCCCCACGCTCACCTGTGGAGTTCTCCCCGCTGCCAGTCGCCGTCATTCGGGCCACGTGGTCGACCCCGATGCGCTCTGCCTCCTCTGTGGCCAGTGTGTAGGTCAGCTCCGCAAACAGCATGGTGGCCTGGGGGCAAGGGGGGGTCAGGAGGCTTTGGGCCGGCACCAGCCCCTCCCCCTAGGGAACATGCACAGCGGGGGGGGGGGGCTGGGGGAAGATACTTACCTCTCCATTGATGATGTCGATCACTGACTCAAAGACACTGACTGGCAGCTGGGGACAGAGAGCAAGAAATACCCTGATACACTGCACACAGACGCCCTCGCCCCACAGCGAGAGGGGTAGGACAGGCTGAGACGCGGCCCCTCTGGGGTGAGGTACGAGGCTGATTATACGGGGACCCCTCACCCAGCTCTGAGATGCAACTTATTCTGGGGGAGGGGGGCGCGCAGGGGCTGTTCGTACAGGGACCCCTCGCTTGGCACTGAGACGTGGCCCCTCTGGGGTGAGACGTGGGGGCTGGTTCTACAGGGACCCCTCACCTGACACTGAGACGTGGCCCCTCTGGGGTGGGGCATGAGGGCTACTGAGCGGTGGTTTAAGACAGGAAGTGAAGGGAAATTCCATACACAGCAAAAGCTGCAGGGGGCAGGGAGGACAGACGCCCTCGAGCCAGACTTCGCTCCTTGGGGCAGGTGGGGGGCTGGTTTCCCTTCCCCTACTGACCGGGCCCCAGGCAGCCCCCTCTGGATCTGGCTGTTAGTTGCGGGGGAGGGAGGTACTCACATCCGTGTGCTTGGTCATGGGGTTCAGCTTCAGGAAGAGGGGGCTCTCGATGATCTCGCACACCTGGGCTCAGGGAAAGGTGACCATGAGCATGGTGCGTGTCAATGTCAGGCCCCGCCCCGCCACCCACTGCACACAGGCTGCCAGCACCCAGGGGCTCCACCAAAGACCCCCAATGTAGGAGGGTCCCTCCCCTGCCACGTGGGGTCAGAGGGACTCTGGGACTTTGAAATGGCAGCTCCCGCTATTGCTTAGTGGCGGGCGGGTGGGGGCAGCTGGGAGCCAGGACTCCTGGTTCTCTCCCCGGCTCTGGGAGGGGAGTGGGGGCTGATGGGTTAGAGCAGGGGGGGCTGGGAGCCAGGACTCCTGGGTTCTCTCCCCAGCTCTGGGAGGGGAGTAGGGGCTGACCTGTTTATGGACGTGGATGTCAGACTGGTCCGGGGGGCCACCCGTCGTGTACCAGCCCAGGAACTCCATATCCTTGAAGACCTGTTTGACTGGGTGGTGGAGGCAGAGAGCAGCACGGTTAGCGGGGTGGGGGGGCAGATCCCAGCCCCCACCAGCTCCTGCAACTCAGGGATCTACAGATAGTCAGGCCAGCAGGGCCCATTCAATCCTCAAGTCTGAGCTCTGCAGGCCAGAGACTCTTGCCCAGTTCCCCCGCGTCGTGTTTGGCTCGAAAGCCTCCAGCCTGGCCTGGAACCATCACCAGACTGAGAATCCCCTGTGCCCCAGGATTCACCCTCCCGGCTGGGGATCTGCCCCCTCTTTCTAACCTGGACTGCTCTGGTTTTAGCTTCCACCGGTTCTTGTTCTGCTCATGCTCAAAGAGCCCTTTCGTACCTGGTACTTTCTCTCCTGTCACCTTTCTCCCCATGAAGGGACTTCGTACCATCACCAAATCAGCCCCCTGTCTGCTTGCTGACAAAGAACACCGGCCGGGTGGGGTAAGCGTCTCACTGGAGAACATTTCCCCAGCCTCCGAAGCAGCAGTGTGGCTCCTTCCTGCCCCCCTTTTAAAACGCGGACACCGGGACTGGACACTGCGTGCAGAGGTAAAATCCCCTCCCTGCCCTGCCCTGCCCGCTACCCTGGTTACACACTGACACCCTGCCAAAGCATCACACCCCCATTCCTACTCGTCCTGCCGGGCCCTGTTACTGCTGCCATGTAGCACCAGGCCCCTCCGCACTGTGCCCATGCAGTCGCCTCAGGGAGGGAGAGCCGCTCGGCCCACCGGCCCCCCATCTCCCCCGTGCGCACTCACACTGCTCCTCCTTGGTGTAGTAGTACTCCTTGTCAATGACAATGTTCTCCTCCACCGTGTGGGACAGCAGCTCGAAGGAGTTCATCACCTCGATGTTCCGGCCCTCCTGCCGCCCGATCAGCGCCCCGATCACTGGCAGACACGGTGGAGGGGTGTCAAGGGGAGCCAGGACCCTCTCGGGGCAGGAATCACGTGCCTGGACCCTCAGAACACAGGAACCCACGGCTTTACGGGCTGGACCATCCCTCCCTGGCTCAGTGGGGGTGCGGGGCACAAATGCAGCCTTAAGCAGCAGATGCCCCCACAGCCCCCGCCAGCCCGGCAGGACCGGAGGTCTAGGGGCAAGGTGTGCCCTGACTCCCAAGAGCAGCTGCGAAGGGAACAGGGGGAGGGGTCCTCAGAGCAGCGCTGGGACGGGACCCAGCCGGGTGTCATGCCGGGAGGCTTGGCCTGCGTCCGGAAGGGGCCCCCGGGCTGGCGGCTGCCGGAGCGGGGGGCCGCCGGGAAGCTTGGCCTGCGTCCGGAAGGGGCCCCCGGGCTGGCGGCTGCCGGAGCGGGGGGCCGCCGGGAGGCTTGGCCTGCGTCCGGAAGGGGCCCCCGGGCTGGCGGCTGCCGGAGCGGGGGGCCGCCGGGAGGCTTGGCCTGCGTCCGGAAGGGGCCCCCGGGCTGGCGGCTGCCGGAGCGGGGGGCCGCCGGGAGGCTTGGCCTGCGTCCGGAAGGGGCCCCCGGGCTGGCGGCTGCCGGAGCGGGGGGCCGCCGGGAGGCTTGGCCTGCGTCCGGAAGGGGCCCCCGGGCTGGCGGCTGCCGGAGCGGGGGGCCGCCGGGAGGCTTGGCCTGCGTCCGGAAGGGGCCCCCGGGCTGGCGGCTGCCGGAGCGGGGGGCCGCCGGGAGGCTTGGCCTGCGTCCGGAAGGGGCCCCCGGGCTGGCGGCTGCCGGAGCGGGGGGCCGCCGGGAGGCTTGGCCTGCGTCCGGAAGGGGCCCCCGGGCTGGCGGCTGCCGGAGCGGGGGGCCGCCGGGAGGCTTGGCCTGCGTCCGGAAGGGGCCCCCGGGCTGGCGGCTGCCGGAGCGGGGGGCCGCCGGGAGGCTTGGCCTGCGTCCGGAAGGGGCCCCCGGGCTGGCGGCTGCCGGAGCGGGGGGCCGCCGGGAGGCTTGGCCTGCGTCCGGAAGGGGCCCCCGGGCTGGCGGCTGCCGGAGCGGGGGGCCGCCGGGAGGCTTGGCCTGCGTCCGGAAGGGGCCCCCGGGCTGGCGGCTGCCGGAGCGGGGGGCCGCCGGGAGGCTTGGCCTGCGTCCGGAAGGGGCCCCCGGGCTGGCGGCTGCCGGAGCGGGGGGCCGCCGGGAAGCTTGGCCTGCGTCCGGAAGGGGCCCCCGGGCTGGCGGCTGCCGGAGCGGGGGGCCGCCGGGAGGCTTGGCCTGCGTCCGGAAGGGGCCCCCGGGCTGGCGGCTGCCGGAGCGGGGGGCCGCCGGGAGGCTTGGCCTGCGTCCGGAAGGGGCCCCCGGGCTGGCGGCTGCCGGAGCGGGGGGCCGCCGGGAGGCTTGGCCTGCGTCCGGAAGGGGCCCCCGGGCTGGCGGCTGCCGGAGCGGGGGGCCGCCGGGAGGCTTGGCCTGCGTCCGGAAGGGGCCCCCGGGCTGGCGGCTGCCGGAGCGGGGGGCCGCCGGGAGGCTTGGCCTGCGTCCGGAAGGGGCCCCCGGGCTGGCGGCTGCCGGAGCGGGGGGCCGCCGGGAGGCTTGGCCTGCGTCCGGAAGGGGCCCCCGGGCTGGCGGCTGCCGGAGCGGGGGGCCGCCGGGAGGCTTGGCCTGCGTCCGGAAGGGGCCCCCGGGCTGGCGGCTGCCGGAGCGGGGGGCCGCCGGGAGGCTTGGCCTGCGTCCGGAAGGGGCCCCCGGGCTGGCGGCTGCCGGAGCGGGGGGCCGCCGGGAGGCTTGGCCTGCGTCCGGAAGGGGCTCCCGGGCTGGCGGCTGCATGAGCGGGGGGCCGCCGGGAGGCTTGGCCTGCATCCGGGGGGCTCCCGGGCTGGCGGCTGCCAGAGCGGGGAGCCGCCGGGAGGCTTGGCCTGCGTCCGGGGGGCTCCCGGGCTGGCGGCTGCCGGAGCGGGGGGCCGCCGGGAGGCTTGGCCTGCGTCCGGGGGGCTCCCGGGCTGGCGGCTGCCGGAGCGGGGGGCCGCCGGGAGGCTTGAGTGGGGCGGGCGAGGAGGCCGGTACCTTGCACGGGGCGCCCCTCCTGCGAGCGCATGCGGATCCAGTGGTCGGAGATGTTGAGGATCACCAGCGGGTGCAGGGCCACCGAGACGCTGCCCGTCACGCCCGACGCCATGACGGTGGGGAGCACTGTGGGGGGGGAGAACGCGGTCAGCGGGGCGGGGGGGCAGTTGGGGGGAGGGAAACAATCGGGGCGGGGCAGTGAGCCCCACTGGAGACCTCTGGGGTCCCTGCCCCTTGGGGGGGGTCTCGAGGGCAGACTGGGGCAGGGGGGCGGGCCCATGAGAGGGGCGGAGCCCCATAGGGAGGGGGTGGGGTCTCTCAGGGGCTGGGCACAAGGGGAAGGGGGAGGAGTCTCGTAGGGGGCGTGGCCTATTGGAAGGGGCGTGGCCCGCACGAAGCCACTCTGGGGCTGGCCTGAGGGGAAGGAGGGGGCGGGGCCTCTGAGAAGGCGGGGGACCCGAGGGGCGGGGCGAGAGGGACCTCGGAGGGGGCGGGGTCTGCGCGCGGAGGGGTTCCTGAGGGGGCGTGGCCCGAGGGGAGGGGGCGGGGTCTGCGCGCGGAGGGGTTCCTGAGGGGGCGGGGTCTGCGCGCGGAGGGGTTCCTGAGGGGGCGTGGCCCGAGGGGAGGGGCGGGGTCTGCGCGCGGAGGGGTTCCTGAGGGGGCGTGGCCCGAGGGGAGGGGCGGGGTCTCGTTGGCCTCCTCCGGCCCCGCCCGGGGCTGGCCGGTACCTGCCGCGTCCACCTCCATCCCGCCGGCCCCGGAGCCCCCGTTGCTCCCCGCCGCCGAGCAGGAGGCCCCGGCCGCCGCCGCCGCCGCCATCTTGACGCCGTTTGTCCCTGCGTGGCCGCCGTAGCCAAGTCCCTGCGCTCTGCGCCTGCGCCCTACGGCCGCCGCTTTAGGGAGCCCCGCCCCCTCCCACACGCGCCAGCTTCTGGCGCATGCGTTGTGCGAGGGCGGGAGGCCGCCCGCGTCCGGAGCATGCGCATTTGCAAAGGTTAGAGCTGCTTTGGCCGTAGGAGTTTGCGCCGCGGCCTCGCGCATGCGTGGAGGGAACCGATGCTTCACGTGCGGCGCTTCGGTTCCCGGCCCGGCTCAGGGCGGCGGCGGCTGGTGCCTGGGAACGGGCCCCCCCCGGGCCCCCCCTGCTCTGCCCCCCCCTCGGCACCGCCCCCCCGCGGCCCCCCCGCTCCTCCTCCCGCCCCCGGACCCCCCCTTCACCGCCCCCCCACTCTGCCTCCCCCCCGGGCACCGCCCCCCCTGCTCTGCCCCCCCCGCTCCTCCTCCCGCCCCCGGGCGCCCCCCGGGCACCGCCCCCCCTGCTCTGCCCCCCCCCGCGGCCCCCCCGCTCCTCCTCCAGTCCCTGGGCCCCCCCCTTCATCCCCCCCACTCTGCCTTCCTCCTGGGCCCCCCCTGCTCTGCCCCCCCTCGGCACCGCCCCCCCGCTCCTCCTCCCACCCCCGGGCCCCCCCGGACCCCCCCTGCTCTGCCCCCGCACTCCCCTCCACCTCCTGGGCCCCCCCGCTGGGCCCCCCTCTGCTTTGTCCCCCCGCTCCTCCTCCCGGCCGCCCCCGGCACCGCCCCCCCCGCTCTGCCTCCCCCCCAGCCGCCCCCGCTCCTCCTCCAGCCCCCGGGTGCCCCCCCGCACCGCCCCCCTTGCTCTGCCCCCCCCGCGGCCCCCCCACTCCCTCTTCCAGGCCTCCCCCCGGCACCAACCCCCCTCGCTCCCTCGCCTGCCCCCAGACCCCCCCCCCCGGCCGCCCCTCTGCACTGCCCCCGGACCCTCCCGCTCCCAGGTCCCCCTGGCACCGGCCCCCTTGCTCCCTCTCCTGCCCTCCCGGGCTCCTCCCCCCCCATGGCACCAGGCTCCGTCCCCAGACCCTCCCCCTGCTCCACCCCCAGCACCGCCCCCCTCACTCCCTCTCCTGCCCCCAGACATTCCCCCCCCGGGCCGCCCCTCTGCACTGCCCCCGGACCCTCCCGCTCCCAGGTCCCCCCGGCACCGACCCCCCTCGCTCCCTCGCCTGCCCCCAGACACCCCCCCCCGGCCGCCCCTCTGCACTGCCCCCGGACCCTCCCGCTCCCAGGTCCCCCCGGCACCGACCCCCCTCGCTCCCTCGCCTGCCCCCAGACACCCCCCCTGGGCCACCCCTCTGCACTGCCCCTGGACCCTCCCGCTCCCAGGTCCCCCTGACACCGGCCCCCTTGCTCCCTCTCCTGCCCTCCCGGGCTCCTCCCCCCCCATGGCACCAGGCTCCGTCCCCAGACCCTCCCCCTGCTCCACCCCCAGCACCGCCCCCCTCACTCCCTCTCCTGCCCCCAGACATTCCCCCCCGGGCCGCCCCTCTGCACTGCCCCCGGACCCTCCCGCTCCCAGGTCCCCCTGGCACCGGCCCCCTTGCTCCCTCTCCTGCCCTCCCGGGCTCCTCCCCCCCCATGGCACCAGGCTCCATCCCCAGACCCTCCCCCTGCTCCACCCCCAGCACCGCCCCCCTCACTCCCTCTCCTGCCCCCAGACATTCCCCCCCCGGGCCGCCCCTCTGCACTGCCCCCGGACCCTCCCGCTCCCAGGTCCCCCGGCACCGACCCCCCTCGCTCCCTCGCCTGCCCCCAGACACCCCCCCCCGGCCGCCCCTCTGCACTGCCCCCGGACCCTCCCGCTCCCAGGTCCCCCTGGCACCGGCCCCCTTGCTCCCTCTCCTGCCCTCCCGGGCTCCTCCCCCCCCATGGCACCAGGCTCCGTCCCCAGACCCTCCCCCTGCTCCACCCCCAGCACCGCCCCCCTCACTCCCTCTCCTGCCCCCAGACATTCCCCCCCGGGCCGCCCCTCTGCACTGCCCCCGGACCCTCCCGCTCCCAGGTCCCCCCGGCACCGACCCCCCTCGCTCCCTCGCCTGCCCCCAGACACCCCCCCCCGGCCGCCCCTCTGCACTGCCCCCGGACCCTCCCGCTCCCAGGTCCCCCTGGCACCGGCCCCCTTGCTCCCTCTCCTGCCCTCCCGGGCTCCTCCCCCCCCATGGCACCAGGCTCCGTCCCCAGACCCTCCCCCTGCTCCACCCCCAGCACCGCCCCCCTCACTCCCTCTCCTGCCCCCAGACATTCCCCCCCCGGGCCGCCCCTCTGCACTGCCCCCGGACCCTCCCGCTCCCAGGTCCCCCCGGCACCGACCCCCCTCGCTCCCTCGCCTGCCCCCAGACACCCCCCCCCGGCCGCCCCTCTGCACTGCCCCCGGACCCTCCCGCTCCCAGGTCCCCCTGGCACCGGCCCCCTTGCTCCCTCTCCTGCCCTCCCGGGCTCCTCCCCCCCCATGGCACCAGGCTCCGTCCCCAGACCCTCCCCCTGCTCCACCCCCAGCACCGCCCCCCTCACTCCCTCTCCTGCCCCCAGACATTCCCCCCCGGGCCGCCCCTCTGCACTGCCCCCGGACCCTCCCGCTCCCAGGTCCCCCCGGCACCGACCCCCCTCGCTCCCTCGCCTGCCCCCAGACACCCCCCCCCGGCCGCCCCTCTGCACTGCCCCCGGACCCTCCCGCTCCCAGGTCCCCCTGGCACCGGCCCCCTTGCTCCCTCTCCTGCCCTCCCGGGCTCCTCCCCCCCCATGGCACCAGGCTCCGTCCCCAGACCCTCCCCCTGCTCCACCCCCAGCACCGCCCCCCTCACTCCCTCTCCTGCCCCCAGACATTCCCCCCCCGGGCCGCCCCTCTGCACTGCCCCCGGACCCTCCCGCTCCCAGGTCCCCCCGGCACCGACCCCCCTCGCTCCCTCGCCTGCCCCCAGACACCCCCCCCCGGCCGCCCCTCTGCACTGCCCCCGGACCCTCCCGCTCCCAGGTCCCCCTGGCACCGGCCCCCTTGCTCCCTCTCCTGCCCTCCCGGGCTCCTCCCCCCCCATGGCACCAGGCTCCGTCCCCAGACCCTCCCCCTGCTCCACCCCCAGCACCGCCCCCCTCACTCCCTCTCCTGCCCCCAGACATTCCCCCCCGGGCCGCCCCTCTGCACTGCCCCCGGACCCTCCCGCTCCCAGGTCCCCCCAGCACCGGCTCCCTCTCCTCCCCCCCCCCCCCCGGCACCAGGCTCCGTCCCCAGACCCACCCCCAGCACCGCCCCCCTCACTCCCTCTCCTGCCCCCAGACATCCCCCCCGGGCTGCCCCTCTGCACTGCCCCCGGACCCTTCCGCCCCCGGGCCCCCCCCGCTCCCCTTCCCGCCCCCCTCGCTCCCTCTCTTGCCCCCCCTCTGCACCGCTCCTGGGCCCCCCCTGCTCCCCCTCCTGGGCCCCCTCCCATTCCTACTCCTGCACACACCCCATCACACCAACACGTTGCACGCGCACACACCCTGTCACACACACAACACGTTGCACACCCCGTTGCGCGCACGCATACTCCGTCGCACACCCCATTGCACTCGCACACACCCCGTTGCACGTACACACACAACACGTCGCACACCCCATTGCACGTACACACACCCCGTCACACACACACAACACGTCGCACACCCCATCACACAGACAACACGTCGCACACCCCGTTGCACGTACACACACCCGTCACTCTCACACAACATGTTGCACACCCCATTGCACGTACACACACACGTCGCACACCCCGTTGCACGTACACACACCCTGTCACACACACACAACACGTTGCACACCCCGTCACACACACACAACACGTCGCACACCCCGTTGCACGTACACACACCCCGTCACTCTCACACAACACGTCGCACAACACATTGCACGCCCACCCCTGTCGCGCACACAGAGCATGTTGCACAACACGTTGCACGTGCACAGTACATTGCACAACACCCCTGGGGTTGGACACACCTGCCACACGGCACCTCACCACGATCATGCACACGCCACACCCTCTCACACACAACACATCACAATCACACACACACGCAGGCCACCGTCACTGTTGCACACCATATTCACACCCAACACCCACTTCTCATGTACAGTACCACTCACAGCCATACCCCCCCTCCTGATACACCCAGCCCCACGCATCTCACGTATCACATGACATTCACGCCCTCACATCTCACGTGCGACCACACCACAGTCACATACCACACTCACACCCCCCCCACCGCAATGTCACACCCACAGCAGCAGGAAGCTGGTCTCGGAAGCATTTTGCAAACAATCAGATTACTTAATAATGGGAATTTCCCAGCCCTGGGGCTGTTTCCCGTCAGTCCCGTTCCCCCCCCCTCCCCCTGGGCACAAGACAGGGGCTTCCCGCTCCCCTGGCCCGGCCTGCGGGCAAATCGGCCAAAAATGATTTGTGCCACGTTGGGGAAGGGGTGAAAAGGACAGCAAGACGCAGGTTGGGTGTGTCAGGCTGAGTGGGAAGGCGTGCGTGGGTGTGAGCAGAGATGTGCAGGGTGTCAGTGCAAGTGTGTAAGGTGTACAGGGCGTAGGTGTGAGTGAAGGTGTATCGTGTGTGCATGAGAGGGTGTGCAGGAAGAAAGGGTATGAATGTGTTGAACTGCGGGGGGTGTGTGCGCATGCATGTGCCTTTGTGTGTTTGGGTTAGTGTGTGTGTGGGTTTTTATGGTGCGAGGGTGTCTGTTTACATGGCGGTGAGTGTGTGCAGTGCATCAGTGTGCATTTGTGTCTGTGTCTCGTGTGTGTGTATGTGAGTGAGCGGGAGGCTGAGAGTGTGCCTCTGTGTGTGTGTTCGGTCGGGGGGCAGGGGTGGCAGACAGCAGCTGGTCTGTATGTAGGTGTAACGCACATCGGCTGAGGCCCCCCTCCCCGGGGGGGCTTTCACCCCAAAGGGAGAGGAGCTGCCGGCTCCAGGAACAGCAGGGTCACTAGATGCCCAGGGACAGACCTGGTGCCCCTCGGCCATGGAGCCAGCAGCCTCTCCCCAAACACAGGGACCCCCAAGCGATAACTTGCCGGGACCCCTGGCAGCCCCCAAGGGCTGGTCTTATTGGGGATCAGCCCCCACCCCTCCAAGGCAAATCATCTGCCCAGGATTAAGATGTTCTCCCCCCACCCTGGGGAACCTCCTCCCTGGCTAAGGGGCGGGATTAGGGTGTTCTCACTTCCCCCCCCACACCCCGCCCGGGCCTCCACCCTGGCGGGGGGCGGGCACAACTGGACAGGCGGGTCGAGCAGCCCAGTTTGTCTGAGCCTGGACTCTCCCCAGAGAAGCCGCAGGATCCTGGTTCCCATGGACGGGGTGAGTCAAAGCCACGCTGGGGGTCGGTGGGTCTCCCTGGGTCCGGGGCAGGGGGGGGTGGTCTGGTTGGGACAGATGGGGAAGGGTTGGGTTGGGGCAGGGGATCCCTGGATCTAGGACAGCTGGGAGAAGAGAGGGATGCCTGGGGCTGCGCTACACTTGCGGGGGGAAGGGGTCCTCTGAAGGGTTGAGGGCAGGTCCCACCCATGGGGAGCTTGCTCCTGCTGTGGGGCCCCACCCAGGTGCTGAGAGGCTGAGCAGAGAGTGGGGAGTTTGGGGGAGACAGGGCAGAGGGAGGCACCACGGTGGAGAAGGCGGTTGGGGTTCCCTCATCCTGCTATGGGAACAAGGGGTTGTGGGATGCAGTGGGGGAAGGAGAGGGCCCCTGGGGGCAGGTTACCCCAGAACTGACACATGGTGGAGGGTCACCCCATCCCCTGCATCCTGACCCCCCTGGGTGTCCTGTCCCGGGGGTCAGCCAGGCTCGGGAATCTCTGTCCCTAGGGCAGCTCATTTCACCCCTCAGCCAGTGGAACTACCTGCCACTGGGTATGGGGCTGAGCAGGGTTTAAAACAGGATGTGTGGGTGGGGGGGGGGGGTTATATGGAGAATGACAACATCCAGAGTTATCCCAGGAGACCCCCACTTCCCTCCCCGAGCCGGGGAGAGAACCCAGGCGTCCTGGCTTCCAGCCCCCCTGCTCTAACCCACCAGCCCCCTCTCCCCTCCCAGAGCCGGGGAGAGAACCCAGGCGTCCTGGCTTCCAGCCCCCCTGCTCTAACCCACCAGCCCCCTCTCCCCTCCCAGAGCTGGGGAGAGAACCCAGGAGTCCTGTGGGCAGCCAGGTGATGGGGGGTTTGGCGCAGGCAGAGGGAACTCACTCTACCAGCTGGCGCCCAAATTTCTTCCTGCCCATCCCATCGCAGCCTGGCTCTGACCCCGGGTCCCCGCTGGCCTCCTCCCCTCCCGCAGCGGGCAGCCCCGCCTGTGTGCGCAGCAGGGTGCAGATCCCGTTAAGCAGCATTTGGGTTGCGACACGGCTCCTCGGTGCCAGGCCACCCCCTCCCCCTGCACCCTGGGCATTCCTAGCATCCTCCTTTGCAGCTCCCTTCCGGGCTCTTCCCAGGGCTCTGGGATCCAGGGGCAGCCCCCTGCCTGCACATGGGAGTGGGGGGGAGCTCAGTTCTTGGGCGCTAACGGGGCCCCCTGGGACACAGCCTCCCCCCCCCGCCCCGGGACCCTGCGCTGGGATGCAAACAAGGAGATTCCTGGGCCCCAGCTGACGTGTAACTGCACAAAGCCAACCGTAGAGTCGGGAGTGAGGGGCACCGGCAGAGCTGGTGGGGGGGCAGGGCTGGGCTGGCAGCGGGCTGCGGGTCGGGAGTGAGGGGCACCAGCGGAGCTGAGGGGCAGGGCTGGGCTGGGCTGGGGGTCAGGAGTGAGGGGCGCCGGCAGAGCTGGGGGGCAGGGCTGGGCTGGCAGGGGCTGCGGGTCGGGAGTGAGGGCCGGCCGAGCTCTGCGTGGGTTTTAACCTCCGTCCCTCCCTCCCAGCCTCGCTGGACCCTGGCCGCGAACGGCTCGGCGCTGCCCCCCAACGAGACGGGCTGCGGGGAACAGGCCGACTTCCAGTACGTGCTGTTCCCCGTGGTTTACAGCCTGGTCTTCGTGCTGGGCCTGGCCGGGAACCTCTCCGTGCTCTGGTATTTCCTGCGCACCCGGACGGCCTCCGCCCCGGCCAACATCTTCCTGGCGAACCTGGCGTCCCTCGACCTGATCTTCGTGCTGACCCTGCCCTTCCGCGTGGCCTACCACGCCCTGCGCAATGACTGGGTGTTCGGGGAGGCCCTGTGCAAGATCACCGGCTCCCTCTTCTACGCCAACCTGTACGGCAGTTCCCTCTTCCTCACCGGCATCTGCCTGGAGCGCTACGTGGCCGTGGTGCACCCGCTGCGCTCTCTCCGCCTGCGCCGGCCCCTCTACCGCGTGGCCAGTTGCCTGGCCATCTGGGCCCTGCTGGCCGTGGCCGTGCTGTACCTGACCCTGCGGGGCCCCCTGACCCGCCCCTTCCCCGACGGGCGCCTGGCCTGCCTGGAGAACTTCTCCAGCAACTCCTGGAAGGGCCGGATCTCCAGGGTCAGCCTCTTCGCCGCTGCCGTGGGCTTCCTGGTGCCCCTGGCGCTCATCGGCGTCTGCTACCCGCTCATCGCCCGCCGGCTGCTGGAGACGCCGGGGATGGCGCCCGGCTCGCGGGCTGCCCGGCGCAAGGCGCTGCGCACGGTGCTGGTCGTGCTGGCGGTGTTCCTGCTCTGCTTCGCCCCCTACCACGTCACCCAGGTGGTGCACACGCTGTGGCGGCTGGGGGCGCTGGAGGGCTGCCAGCTCCTCCGCGGCACCTACGCCGCCCGGCGCGTCACCATGGCCCTGACCAGCCTCAACGCCTGCCTGGACCCGCTGGTCTATTACTGCGCGGCCGAGCGCTTCGCCTGGAGCCCGCCCTGCAGCGGCCGGTGCTGCTGGGGGCGGCCAGCTGCCTCCGGGGACACCCAGGGCTCGGGGCTGCAGGCACTGGACAGTGGAGCCTCCCGGGGGGCCCACGCCAAGGCAGTGACCTCGTCCCACGGCACCCGTGGAGGGGCCTGAAGGGTTCCCCCGTGCTCGGCTCGTGGGGAAACACCAATGGACTCCCCCCACTTGCTGCGCCGTGGACCCCGGGGCCCTGCGTCCCAGCTCTCAGTGTTACCCTCCCCCGGAGCAGCGATGTTGGGTTCTCTGCTGCTGGAGAAGAGAGGGATGGTGAACAGTGTTACAGGGATGTGTACGTCCGTGTACTATTACGTGTGCGCACAGCCATGTGTGTGTGAGTGAGCGCACAGACGTGCCAAAGACCGAGGGGTCGGCGTCTCTCCCTTGTTCACTCCTGCCGGGACCATCAGATCTCACCAAACTGAACGGACGTTGTGTGTGCGTGCGTGGGAGGGAGCCTGTGGGTGTGATAGGTGTGACTGTGTGCACCAGGGTGTGAGTCTGTCTGCGTGTTACAGGAGCGTGTGTGTGTTTTACCCTTGTGAACAGCTGAGCTTGCATCTCCTTGGCTGTGACACTGTGTGGGACTGTCCTGTGAGGAAAGGTGTGACTCGGGAGGGTTGTACCTGCCCGTTAGGTGTGTGTCTGTGTGTGTGAAAGAGAGAGAGAAACCCTGGGCAGGTCGCACTGGGGGACACTGGCATTTGTGTGTCTTGGGGTGGAGGGAGGCAGCTGTGTGTGTCTGGGGCCGTTGCAGCTAGTTGTGTGTGTCCACGACACTGCAGGGTGCTGGGTTTTGTGTGGGGTGCTGAGATGTGCGATGCTGCCTTGTGCAATGCTCTCTGTGTGTATGTGTGTGCGTGACCCTGTGCGGGGTGCTGGGGTATGTGTGTGTGATCCTGGGATGTACGATCTGCGTCTGAACGGCTGGCGGGGAACCTGTGAGTCGTGGAACCTCCCCTGTTGTGTATTTGTGTCCTGCTCCCCCCGTGCCGGCTCTTTTGTACATTTTGCACTTTCCTGCCAAGTAAAAGCAACGTTTCCATCGTGCTACGTCCCGTCCCTCCCTGCGCAAACACCCCCCGGATTCGCCTCACAACACCCCAGGCTCAGCACAGGCCCCAGGGGGCCCAGGGCTGGAGTGAGGGGCCCCGGCAGAGCTGGGGGGCCCAGGGCTGGACTAGCAGGGGCTGTGGGTTGGGAGTGAGGGGTACCGACGGAGCTGAGGGGGGCAGGGGCGTGGCTGGGTCACATGTGGTCTCCCCGCTGCCCCCCCCCGGTCCATGACGCCCCTGGTGGGGCTGGAGGCTCCGGATGCAATGCGGCGGCTCCCAGGGACCCGATGGGCAGGGCAAGGTGAGTCCTGCCCCTCCGGGGCGACTGTTTGTGTCTCTGTCTCCAGCCTGGGGAGCCCAGGGCGGGGAGAGCCAGGGGCAGGGGGGTGAGGGGCATGGAGGGGGGAAGGAGGGGGGTGAGTGGGGGGATGATGGAGTACAGGGGTGTGTATGGGGGTGAGGGGGGATGGAGGGGTGTGGGGGGTAAATGGGGAGGAGGGATGTATGTGGGGCTGTATAGGGGGATGGAGGGGTACAGGGATGGGGATAGGAGTATGGGGGCATGGAGGGGTGTATATGGGGCTGTATATGGGGAGGGAGGGATGTATGGGGGGAGGGAGGGGTGTATAGGGCTGTATGAGGGATGGAGGGGAGTGAGGGGGATGGATGGAGGGGTGGGTGGGTGACGGGTGTATATGGGGATGGAGGGAGTGAGGAGGGGTGTGGGGGAATGGAGGAGTGTGTATAGGGATTGAGGGATGTATGGGGGGATGGAGGGGTGTATAGGGCTGTATGGGGGATGGAGGGAAGTGAGAGGGATGGATGGAGGGGTGCGTGAGGGGTGTATATGGGGCTGGATGGAGGGAGGAGGGGTGTGGGGGCATGGAGGAGTGTGTATAGGGATTGAGGGATGTATGGGGGGGATGGAGGGGTGTATAGGGCTGTATGGGGGATGGAGGGGAGTGAGGGGTGTATATGGGGCTGGATGGAGGGAGGAGGGGTGTGGGGGCATGGAGGGGTGTATATGGGGAGGTTGGGGTGTGTATAGGGCTGTATGGGGGAGGGGTGTGGGGGCATGGAGGAGTGTGTATAGGGATTGAGGGATGGAGGGGGGGATGGAGGGGTGTATAGGGCTGTATGGGGGATGGAGGGGAGTGAGGAGGATGGATGGAGGGGTGCGTGAGGGGTGTATATGGGGCTGGATGGAGGGAGGAGGGGTGTGTATAGGGATTGAGGGATGTTTTGGGGGGATGGAGGGTGGGTATAGGGCTGGATGGGGGACGGAGGGGGTGAGGGTATATGGGGATGGCACAATGGAGGGGCATGGGGAGGGGGGTGAAGAAATGTGTATGGGGAGGAGGAAGGTAGATTAGATGCCCCCCTCCCCAGCTCCGATGCCCCCCAAGCCCCGTCTCCGATCTGTGGGTGCCCTGCGGCTAATGCCCCCCCTGCAGGGATCTGGGCGCTGTGTGGGAGGCAGGGCCCCTGCTGCTCTCTGGGGTTCAGGGCCAGCGCCTGCCTCCCCTGGGCCGAGGGGCTGGGACCCAAACCCCGTGTGCCCTGGCGGGGGCCAGGGGGAAGGGGCAGAGGCAGCTGCGTTATCCTTGCCAGCCGCAAGGGGTCACTGCTCCACCCCACAGCTTGCAGCAGACACCAGAAGAGGACCGGTGGTAAATCCAAACACTGCCAGCCGCCAGCATCAATGGCCTTCCTTGTGCCTCACCCCAGAGCCAGCCGCCTCTCAGGGCCAGGGCAGGGGTCCCTGTATAAACATCCCCCGTGCTCCACCCCAGACCTGGCTGCATCTCACCGAGCTCCTCTTCACCCCCTGGCCGATGGAACCATGCCGGTGGCCGCGCTTGCCCCGGAGGTCAGGCCGGGGCTGTGTCTACGTCACCTTCGCCGGCTTGTGCCTTGCGGTGTTGTACCTGGTGGGCCTGGAGACGGGGCTGGTGCTGCAGCTTAGTGCCCAGGTGAGCCAGGGGCCAGCAGGGGGCCCAGGGGGCACCAGCTGCGCCAGGGAGAAAATCATCCGGGACCTCAACACATCCCTGGGGACCAACAGCGCCGCCTTTCCCTCCAGCAAGGCCAGCCGGATGCCTGGGTCCCCTGGGGAGGGGCCTAGGCCCCCCCCCAGCCAGGGGCTGGCTCCCTGGAACTGGCAGCTTCTCCCGGTGCCTGATGGAGGTGCTGTTCGGGGGGGCGGCACCGGGAGGGGGCACCACGGCTCAGTGGCCCTGGGGGCCCCTTGCCCTGGCACCTCTGGAAGGAGGAGATGTCCCCACAGATGCTGGGCCCACGGCTCCAGCACGTCTTCAAGAACTACCAGGCTGGGAACAAGTACCAGGTGCCCCCCGAGGCCAGGGCCAGGCGGACTGGGCCGGGGCTGCTGTGCCAGCTGAAGGCTTGGGTGACGGTGCGGACCCTGCACCCAGGGGAGGGGCCCTTCGCCACCCCCGAGTGGAGGGGGGTCCTGCCCCAGAGGGATCTGGTGGAGGAGCTGGGCCCCCTGCACACCTGCGCTGTGGTGAGCTCGGCTGGGTCCCTGCAAAATTCAGGCCTTGGCAAGGAGATCGGTGAGTGCACGGGGAGTGTGAGGGCAGGTGGCCCGATTTGCACAAGTGGTGTGCGAGCACAAGCAGCCCCATTTGCACAAGGAGGGTGTGAGTGTGAGCAGCCCCATTCGCTTGGGGGCACTCGGGGGCGTGCGACCTCTCTGCCCAGACGCCCAGGACGCGGAGCTGAGGTTCAACGCGGCCCCGATGGCCGGCTACGAGTGCGACGTGGGCTCCAAAACCACCCTGCGGCTGCTCAACTCCTGGGGGGGCTGTGGGGGGAGGAGCCAGGGAGGGGCAGCAGGGGGCAGTTCTGGAGCTGGAGGTGAGGGATGGGGGGGGTTTGCAGGGGTGGGGAGGAGGCAGCTGGGGGGTTGCAGCGTGTGGGAGGAGGTGGTTGGGGGGACTGGGGGGTGTAGTAGGGCGGGGGGAGGCGGTTGGGTGGCTGGAGGTTTGCAGGGCGGGGGAGGAGGCTGTTGGGGGGCTGGGTGGTTGCAGGGCAGGGGGAGGGGGCAGTTGGGGGGCTGGAGGTTTGCAGGGCAGGGACGGAGGTGGTTGTGGGGCTGGGGGGTTGTAGTGGGGCTGGGGGAGGCGTATGGGGGACTGAGGGTTGCAAGGAAGAGGAGGGAGCGGTTGGGGGGGTTGCAGGGTGGGGGAGCAGGCAGCTGGGGGGTCGCAGTGCAGGGACGGAGGTGGTTGGGGGACTGGGGGGGTCACAGGGTGGGGGAGGAGGTGGTTGGGGGGCTGGGGGGGTCGCAGGGCAGGGAAGGAGGCGGCTGGGGGGGTCGCAGGGCAGGGAAGGAGGTGGTTGTGGGGGCTGGGGGGTTGCAGGGCAGGGGGAGGGGTGGTTGGGGGGTTGTGGGGGACGGGGCGGTTGGGGGGCTGGGGGTTGCAGGGCAGGGGGAGGGGGCAGTTGGGGGGGTGTGACGAAGTGGGACTGTTCTTAATGTTTCCTCTGAATAATGTAGGGGTGCCTCAGTTTCCCCTAGGCAGTTCTTTAGTATCTAGGGGGTGGGGTAAGGGTGTATGATCCTTGCAGAGCCCTAGAGGGCAGGGGTGTGCAGGGGTCTGGACACAGAGAATGGCCGACACCCTGTTTCCTGGCCACTGATGGCCTGGACCCTTCCCCCCTGCCAGGTGAGAGCTAAAGGGTTGGAGAACAAAGGAATCCGGTGACCTCCTGGCCCGGGAAAGGGACAAAGCCCAGGGGGGGGGGGGGGGGGGGCTGGAGAGAGTTTCAGTTTGGGGCTGGCTGGGGACATAGAGTGAAGGGCAGACGGGGTTGTCTGGCTCACTGCCCCCCAAAATGGACCCAGCTGAGGGGTCCGGTTCTCTGCACCTACAAGCTCTGTGTTAGACCATGTTCCTGTCGTCTAATAAACCTTCTGTGTTACTGGCTGGCTGAGAGTCACATCTGACTGCGGAGTTGGGGGGCAGGACCCCCTGGTCCCCCCCCCAGGACCCTGCCTGGGCAGACTGGCTGGGGGAAGCGCACGGAGGGGCAGAGGAGGCTGACGGCTCCGAGGTCAGACCCAGGAAGGGGGAGCCGGGGGAGCTGTGTGTCCTGTAGACAGGCTGCTCCCAGAGAGGAGACTCCCCCAGAGTCCTGCCTGGCTTCATGGGGAGCAGCTCCAGAGCATCGCCCGGGGACTTGGGAAGAGCGGAGTGATGGCCTGTCACCGTCTCCTGAAGAAGGACGTTGTAACCCTGTGCAGGAAGAGAGGGTTGAGCATTGGAAAGTTCACCAAGGCACAGTTCATCGTGCAACTGGAGGAGGATGACGGCTCTAAGGAACAGATTCCTGACCCCACATGGGGCTATAGCAGGGTCTGGGAGCAGCTGGGGTGGTAACCAGGCATCCCCAAGACTCCTGTCCCCGACCAGACGGGGGTCTTCACGATCGGATTCCCCGTCGGGGGATCGGAGATGGATGGGATTGGAGCTGAGTCCGAGAG
Organism: Natator depressus; assembly: GCF_965152275.1. Taxonomy (NCBI): domain Eukaryota; kingdom Metazoa; phylum Chordata; order Testudines; family Cheloniidae; genus Natator; species Natator depressus. The sequence goes on along the minus strand of NC_134261.1, from coordinate 122,324 downwards.
AGCAAGAGGACTGTGAGAGACAGCGAGAGCCCGAGAAAGAGCTGCAGAAGCAGCAGCAGCATGAACTGGCGGTGGGGGAGCGGAGAGGCCTGGGGACCCCCCAGGGGTGAGTGGGGATAGACCCCGGGGGGCCAGTTCCGCAGGGAACCTTGAGACTAAACTGCTGCCCCTGGTTAAGGAGGGGGGGTGTGTGTGGATGCCACCTCAGTGCCTTTGAGCAGGCTGGCGATTTGAACCAGGGGGACCCTGCGGAAAAGCCCCGGTGTCTAGCTCCCTTGCTGGGTCCCAAGGCCATAGACTCCATCAGCCAGATGGGTGGGGATGTGGATGGGCTCCCACTCCTGGTCCCAACCTCTATGTCTGGGTGGAGTCTCCTGGGGCCAGGCCCCTCGGACCCCCAGTGGGAGCGGAAGGTGATGGTCAATGGGGAGACATTCCTGGGACAGAGAGAACTGGTGTCAGGCCCTGGGTGGTGCAGCCTCAGATGCTGAGGGGCTGTGTGAGCTGGGTGAGGGTCCCAGGGATGAAGCCCCTCGCCCTGCCTATGGCCCAGATCCCTGTGCAGACCCAGGAGGGGTGGGGCTGGCTGGCCGTTGGGGTTCTCCAGGACACCGGCTGCGAGACCCTGTTATGGGGCGACTGTGTCTCTTTGGGGCAGGATCCAGGCCCTGCTCCTGTAACGGCCAAGGGTTTGAATTTGAATCCAGGGAACCAATCAGCAGAGAGGGAAATGGTCACTGCAAATGCAGATGACCGGGCTGGCAGCAGGGAGGAGTGGCTAGGCTCAGGCTGCCTGCAACCAGACCCCTGGGGCTGGGTGGGACAGAGAGATGCTCCCCGCCCCCCTTGCACACCGGAGAGGGGGCTCACGTTGGCTCTGATGCTGTGAGGAAAGCAGGGAGCTCGCTGCCTGCCCCCACTGGCACAGCAAGGGCAGCGCTGAGCACAGTGGGAGCTGAGACCCCAGCTGAGTGGGGGGAGACACAGGCAGGGCAGGGGATCTGTGGGGAGTGGCAAGGTGCTTGGTAAGGAAAGTCTGGATGAGCCTAGGCAGCCTTGTGAGCTGATGGCTGTGTCTAGTCAGCAGGGTGGGAAGGCGAGGAGAGTGGAAGATGAGTGTCCCTGGACCTTACCTGTTAGCTGGATGGAGAAGTGAGACAGGGAAGGAAATGTGCCTGTGTCTGTCAGGGGTATTGACTTGCCTATGGAGGGAGCTTCCCTGATCTCCAAGCAGTTGTCTGTGACCAGCCTTGTGTGCTGGGACCAGGGGAAAGAGATCCCAAGCTGTGTGTCTGGGAAAGGAGAAAGTGTGTCCGGCTCTTCTTTGTCTGTGGAGCAGACAGAAGGCGCCTTTCAGCCTGTGATGGTTGAGGGTCGTGCAGTTGTCTCAGAGTTGGTTCTGGATTCAGCTAAAGCCCAGGAAGGGAAGGGTCCTAAGTTTGTGTCTGCTCGGGAGAATGGCCCTGTAACTAGGTCGCATCCAGTTAGTGTCTATGTAAAATCCCAGAGACCAGACAATTCTGGTGCTTGTATTTTGCCTGTTGCTAGTGTGTGGCTGGGAAAGGGTGGAGCAACTCTGTCTAATCAGGGTGAGATCCTAGCCAGGGCACAAGGAGAACATGAAGGTGATGTGATTGTGTTACCTACTGAGGGTGTGGAAACCTGTAGCAAGAAGGAAAAGATTCCTGAACTGGTGTGTGGCAAAGGGAAGGAGAATGCTTCTGACCTTTTCTCTAGGAAGTCTGTGAGTTTGCCTGAAAGGGGATTGTGTAGGAATCCGCCGGATGGGCCAGAGGTAATTCTGGATGTAAGGGAGACCCAGAAAGAGTCTGTTGTTGCTCAGGAAAGTGTTCCTCTAGAGCAAGCCCTAGGTGAAGAGGGTAAGAGCAGAATTTCTGTGAGGGGTGAATTGTTGCATAGAAAAGCCCTAGGGAAAGGAATCCTCATGGAGTCTTTGCAAGCAGTTTACTGCAACTGAAGGGTGTGAAAGTGATTTAATCAAGAAAGTTTCAGTTCCTAACAGCCAGAAATTTTCTGTTGTGAATGGATCCACTGACTGTCCTGTTGAAAGATCCAGTGTGGAGAGCTTTGAGAAGGTCTCAGATGGAGTGAAAGCTGTTAAGAAAGTTAAACAGTCCTATAACCAACTGGCTGTGTTTGGCCAGCTTGTTGGGGAGAAGACCCAATCCCAGTTTGACCCTTGGGGTTTTGGGGGTGGCCAAAGGGCACGGGCCACACAAACCTTCTCACATGCAGCCTGCGAGTGCTATCGACCACCCCCGACCTAAGGGAGGGTGTGAAACTGGAAGGGCCTGGTGTAACTCCGACCAAGGAATGGGAGAGATGCTGGGGCATCCATGGGAACGTTGGTGGCTTCGAACTTCCCCAGGTCACTGGCTACAGTGACCCCGGTCAGTTCGATCTTGAAGGGGGGAGAGATGTGACGAAGTGGGACTGTTCTTAATGTTTCCTCTGAATAGTGTGGGGGTGCCTCAGTTTCCCCTAGGCAGTTCTTAAGTCTCTAGGTGGTGGGGTAAGGGTGTTTGATCATTGCAGCGCCCTAGAGGGCAGGTGTGTGCAGGGGTCTGGACACAGAGAATGGCCGACACCCTGTTTCCTGGCCACTGATGGCCTGGCCCTTCCCCCCTGCCAGGTGAGAGCTAAAGGGTTGGAGAACAAAGGAATCCGGTGACGTCCTGGCCCGGGAAAGGGACAAAGCCCAGAGGAGGAGGGGCTGGAGGGGGTTTCAGTTTGGGGCTGGCTGGGACATGGAGTGAAGGGCAGACGGGGTTGTCTGCCTCACTGCCCCCCAAAATGGACCCGACTGAGGGGTCCTGTTCTCTGCACCTACAAGCTCTGTGTTAGACCATGTTCCTGTCGTTTAATAAACCTTCTGTGTTACTGGCTGGCTGAGAGTCCCGTCTGACTGCGGAGTTGGGGGGCAGGACCCCCTGGCTTCCCCAGGACCCCGCCTGGGCGGACTGGCTGTGGGAAGCGCAGGGAGGGGCAGAGGAGGCTGAATGCTCCGAGGTCAGACCCAGGAAGGTGGAAGCTGTGTGAGCTGTGTGTCCTGCAGACAGGCTGCTCCCAGAAAGGAGACTCCCCCAGAGTCCTGCCTGGCTTCATGGGGAGCAGTTCCAGAGCATCGCCCAGGGACTCCGTGACAGGGGGGTCGCAGGGCAGGGGAGGAGGCGGTTGGGGGGTTGGGGGGGGGTCGCAGGGCAGGGAAGGAGGCGGTTGGGGGGCTGGAGGTTTGCAGGGCAGGGACGGAGGTGGTTGTAGGGCTGGGGGGTTGGAGGGCGGGGGAGGAGGCATTTGGGGGACTGTGCCCTCCCCCCAACTAACCCCCCCCCAGCTGATGGCGTCCAAGGAGCACCACTTTCTGGACAACCCACTCTAGGACTCCGGGGGGCTGGTGGCCTGGGACCAGCCACGTACACAGCCGACCTGCAGGAGGTGAGACCTGGGGGGCCGGGGAGGGACTGGCTGCCTTGCCCATGGGGCCAGGGGAATGGGGGTTATGGGTGGTCGGTGCGCTGCAGGATCATGGGACGGGGTCCCTGCGGGGACGGGGGTCTGTAGCGGGTTGTGGGGAACCCTTCCCTGAGCGGGTGAGTTTCCAGTGGGCCCCGCAGGGGCCGGCTCTTGGCCCCCGGCAAGTCCTGGGATGGACGCAGACGGGGGAAAGGGGGCCGAGGCTGGGGCCTCAGATGGCAGGGGTGGACCCCAGCCGCACCCCAGCCTCATCCCTGAACACTCCTCCATGGCCCCCTAGGAGGGCGCGCCCCACGGTTTGGCTGGAGAAGGTGGTGTAGGGTTTTCACGGTGCCGGATTAACCCTGGGTGATTCCCCGAGGGGCCTGGGGGGTCACCATCGGGGCAGTTTCTCGGAGCGAGCCACGCCAGGAATGAGTGGGGGGGCCAGGTCTCTGGCCGGTGTCCCACGGGGGGTCGGACGGGATCCCGCCCAGCTTTGGACTCGATGAATTCCCTTGGGGGGACCCTGGGGCAGGGTGGGGGGTGTTCAGGGCACCACGGGAGTGCTGGGAGGTGGCGGACAATGGGGGGGATGTGGGGCATTCATTCCCCGTGGGGGCCCCCTGGGGGTGGGGTGTACGGGGTGCTGCAGGGATGTGGGTGCCGAATGTCCCAGGTTAAAGTCGGGGGGCTGGGGAGGACAAATTGGGGGTGATGGGCACCAGGGCCCTGCTGAGCACAGTGGGATGGGGGGGCCTGTGAGAGGGCCTGACAGTGGTACCGAAGCCGGAACGACCCCATCCTGTGGGGGGTCCCAGGGGCTGTGTTGGGGGGCTGAGGGGCTGCATTGGGGTGTCAGTGGGGGGCTGGAGGTATGTGTGCCCTTGTTGCCAAGAAGGCCAATGGCATTTTGGGATGTATAAGTAGGGGCATAGCGAGCAGATCGAGGGATGTGATCGTTCCCCTCTATTCGACACTGGTGAGGCCTCATCTGGAGTACTGTGTCCAGTTTTGGGCCCCACACTACAAGAAGGATGTGGATAAATTGGAGAGAGTCCAGCGAAGGGCAACAAAAATGATTAGGGGTCTAGAGCACATGACTTATGAGGAGAGGCTGAGGGAGCTGGGATTGTTTAGTCTGCAGAAGAGAAGAATGAGGGGGGATTTGATAGCTGCTTTCAACTACCTGAAAGGGGGTTCCAAAGAGGATGGCTCTAGACTGTTCTCAATGGTAGCAGATGACAGAACGAGGAGTAATGGTCTCAAGTTGCAGTGGGGGAGGTTTAGGTTGGATATTAGGAAAAACTTTTTCACTAAGAGGGTGGTGAAACACTGGAATGCGTTACCTAGGGAGGTGGTAGAATCTCCTTCCTTAGAGGTTTTTAAGGTCAGGCTTGACAAAGCCCTGGCTGGGATGATTTAACTGGGAATTGGTCCTGCTTCGAGCAGGGGGTTGGACTAGATGACCTTCTGGGGTCCCTTCCAACCCTGATATTCTATGATTCTATGATCTGTCTCTCTCACCGACCGGCCCCTCCCTGTAGCGGTACCGGACCCCTGACGCCCCCATCTTCACCCAGTTCCGGGCGGGCGCGGCGCCCCCACCAGGCCGCCCACATCCTGCACCCGCGGCTCCAGTGACAGCTCTGGGACCTGCTCCAGGAGAACGAGGCCGAGGTCATTCGGGGTGAGCCCGGGACCCCCCCTGGAACCACCTCCCCACGAATGCCTGGGCCCCCCCCCCGGCACCTGCCCCAGCACCCCCCCAGAACCCCTCCATGACCAGCCAGGAACCCCACCCCGGCACCTGCCCTGGCACCTCCCCCGGAACCACCCCCCCATGACTGCCCGGGACCCCCCCGGCACCTGCCCCAGCACCCCCCCAGAAGCCCCCCACGACCAGCCAGGAACTCCCCCCGGCATCTGTCCCGGCCCCCCCTGGAATCACCCCCCCACAACTGCCCCGGGACCCCCCAGGAACCACCCCCTGGAACCACCCCCCCACGACTGCCTGAGACCCCCCGGCACCTGCTCCAGCACCCCCCCAGAACCCCTCCATGACCAGCCAGGAACCCCCCCCCGGCACCTGCCCTGGCACCTCCCCCGGAACCACCCCCCCCACGACTGCCCGGGACCCCCCAGCACCCCCCTGGAACCTTCCCGGCACCTGCCCTGGAACCCTCCCCATGACTGCCCGGGCCCCCCCCCCCCCGACACCTGCCCAGCATCCGCCCTGGAACCCCCCCCCCACGACTGCCCAGGACCCCCCCGGCACCTGCCCCGACATTCCCCCTGGAACCCCCTCCACGACTGCCTGGGACCCCCCTGGAACCCCCCCACGACCAGCCAGGAACCCGCCCGGCACCTGTCCCGGCACCCCCCCTGGAACCACCCCCCACAACTGCCTGAGACCCCCCGGCACCTGCTCCAGCACCCCCCCAGAACCCCTCCATGACCAGCCAGGAACCCCCCTCGGCACCTGCCCTGGCACCTCCCCCGGAACCACCCCCCCACGACTGCCCGGGACCCCCCAGCACCCCCCGGGAACCCTCCCGGCACCTGCCCTGGAACCCTCCCCATGACTGCCCGGCCCCCCCCCCCGGCACCTGCCCTGGCATTCCCCCTGGAACCCCCTCCACGACTGCCTGGGACCTCCCCGGACCCCCCCCACGACCAGCCAGGAACCCGCCCGGCACCTGTCCCGGCACCCCCCCCTGGAACCACCTCCCCACGACTGCTCGGGACCCCCCGGCACCTCCCCCAGCACCTGTCCTGGCACCCGCCCTGGAAACTCCCCTGAACCCCCCCCGACCGGCCAGGGACCCCCCCAGCACCTGTCCCGGCACCTGTCCCAAACCCCTCATCCCTGAGGCCCCCCCATGGAAACCCCTCCGAAACCCCTCCACACGACCAACCAGGGACCCCCCCGGCACCTGCCCCTGCACCTGCCCCCCCCCGGCACCTCCCCACGACTGCCTGGGAACCCCCCCCCCCCCTCCCCCGGCACCTGTCCCGGCATCCCACCTGGAACCGCTCCACGACTGCCCAGTGACCACCTGGCACCCCCCTGCCTTGTGTGTGTCCCCCCATGGGGCAGTGACCCCCTGTTGGCTGGGAGGGGCCGGAGGGGCGGTGCCCCCTGGTGGCCCGGGAGGGGCGGTGCCTGTAGGCCCCCCCCATGGGGCAGTGTCCCCTGGTGGCTGGGAGGGGCAGTGCCCCCTGGTGGTTGGGAGGAGCCAGGAGGGGCAGTGCCCCCTGGTGGTTGGGAGGAGCCGGGAGGGGCAGTGCCCCCTGGTGGTTGGGAGGGGCCGGAAGGGGCAGTGCCCCCTGGTGGTTGGGAGGGGCAGTGCCCCCTGGTGGCCGGGAGGGCGGTGCCTGTATTCCCCCCATGGGGCAGTGCCCCCTGGTGGCCGGGAGGGGCGGTGCCTGTATTCCCCCCATGGGGCAGTGACCCCTGGTGGCCGGGAGGGGCGGTGCCTGTAGGTCCCCCCATGGGGCAGTGCCCCCTGGTGGCCGGGAGGGGCGGTGCCTGTATTCCCCCCATGGGGCAGTGCCCCCTGGTGGCCGGGAGGGGTGGTGCCTGTAGGCCCCCCACGGGCCAGTGACCCCGCTCTCTGCCCCCCAGGCACGGTGCTGATGATGTCCCTTTGCCGGCTGGTGCCGTTGTACGAGTTCCTGCCCTCGCAGCGCTGGACCGACCGGTGTCACGAGCCCTTCTGGGACGCGGCCTGTTCGCTGGGCGCCTACCACCCGCTGCTCTTCGAGAAGAGCCTGGTGTGGCTCAGGAACCGCGGCTCCGACGCCGACGTCTCCCTGCACGGCTGGCTCATGCTGCCAGGGCTCGGCACCCTGAACTGCACCGGGGCCCCCCGGGGAGGGTGAGCGCCCCGCACTGCAGGGGGGCACCTTGGGGGGAGGGGGGAGCACCCCGAACTACTTCAGGGCACCCAGGGAGGTGAGCACCCCGAACTGCAGGGGGTGCCTGTGGGGGATGATTACCCTGAACTGCAAAGGGTTGCCCTGGAAGGCGGAGCACCCCGAACTGCAGTTCCCCAGGGCAGACGCCCCCCCCCCCAAGCCCCACAGTCCCCTACCTACGCAGGTCGTGGAGGAAATGGTGCAAGGATGGAGCAATGGGAACGTGGGGAAGCGACAGGGTGGGGCCTGCATGGGGGGGGGCAGCGCTAGGGACTGGGGCTCCCCCACCCCGCCAGAGTCAACCTAGGGTTGCCAACTTTCTGACCCCCTAACTCCGCCTGTTCCCTGAGGCCCCTCCCCTTTCCCTGAGGCCCCGCCCCTGCTTACTCCATTCCCCCTCCCTCTGTGGCTCGCTCACCCTCACTCACTTTCAGTGGGTGGGGGAAGGGGGTTGGGGGGCGGGAGAGGGGGCGGGCTCTAACTGAGGGGGGCGGGCTCTGGGGTGGGGCCAGAAATGAGGGGTTCAGGGTGCAGGAGTGGGTTCCAGGCTGGGGCAGGGAGTTGGGATGCTGGCTCTGGGGTGGGGCCAGGGATGAGGGGTTTGGGGTGCAGGAGGGGAGTGAGGGCTCTGGGGTGCAGGAGGGGGCTCCGGGTTTGGGAGGGCTCAGGGCTGGGGGTTGAGGTCCAGGAGGGGGTACAGGCTCTGGGAAGGGGGTGCAGGCTCTGGGGTGGGGCCAGGGATGAGGGGTTTGGGGTGCAGGGGGGGCTCTGGGTTTGAGGGGGCTCAGGGCTGGGGCAAGCTTCTTGCATGTCCTGGGGCACCGCACTGCACCCCGGAAGCGGCCAGCAAGTCCGGGTCCTAGGCGGGGGGGCAGGAGGCTCCATGCGCTGCCCCCCCCACCCCGAATTGGCCAGTTCACGACCAATGGGAGTGCAGAGCTGGTGCTCGGGGCAGGAGCAGCACACGAAGCTCTGTGGCCCCCCCGCCTAGGAGCCAAGGGACTCGCCTGCTGTAGCCCCCAGCACCGCGACCGGGGGCTGACCGGAGTTGCCAGGGACCCTTTAGGACCGGGTACCGGACACCTGGTCGCCTAATTTCAACCCCTTGGGCTGCCCTGCTTTGCCGCTGAGCAGGGCACCGAGTCCCCATGGAACCGGGGGGGGGGTGCGCTGGGTCCCCTGGAACTGGGGGGGGCGCTGGCGTGTACGTGCTCTCAGCTATTTTTAAATAAACGACTGTGGAAACCCCCCGCCGCGTTGTGGTTGCCGAAATTCCAGCCAAGCCCACAGACAGACCCGCCTCCCCAGCTGGGCGCTCGGCCCCCCCCTTAGCTCCCCCGCCTCCCCAGCTGGGCGCTCGGCCCCCCCCTTAGCTCCCCCGCCCCCCAGCTGGGCGCTCGGCCCCCCACTTAGCTCCCCCGCCCCCCAGCTGGGTGCTCGGCCCCCACTTAGCTCCCCTGCCCCCCAGCTGGGCGGTCGGCCCCCCCCAGCTCCCCCAGCACCCCAGCTGCGCACCCAGCCCCCCCCAGTTCCCCTGGCCCCTCCAAGCTGGGCGCTTGGCCCCCTCCTTAGCTCCCCTGCCCCCCCAGCTGGGCGCTCAGCCCCCCCAGTTCTCCCAGCCCCCCCAGCTGGGCGCTCGGTCCCCTCCTTAGCTCCCCCACCCCCCCCAGCTGCGTGCTCGGCCTCCCCCAGCTCCCCCGGCCTCCCCCAGCTGGGCGCTCGGTCCCCCCTTAGCTCCCCCACCCCCCAGCTGGGAGGTCAGCCCCCCCAGTTCCCCCGGCCCGCCCAGCTGTGTGCTCGGCCCCCCCAGTTCCCCCGGCCCGCCCAGCTGTGTGCTCGGCCCCCCCCAGCTCCGCTGGCCCCCCCCCCAGTTCCCCCGGCCCCCCCAGCTGGGCGCTCGGTCCCCGCTTAGCTCCCCCACCCCCCCAGCTGGGCGGTCAGCCCCCCCAGTTCCCCCGGCCCGCCCAGCTGTGTGCTCGGCCCCCCCAGCTCCGCTGGCCCCCCCCAGTTCCCCCGGCCCCCCCAGCTGGGTGCTCTGTCCCCCCTTAGCTCCCCCCACCCCCCCAGCTGGGCAGTCAGCCCCCCCAGTTCCCCCGGCCCGCCCAGCTGTGTGCTCGGCCCCCCCCAGCTCCGCTGGCCCCCCCCAGTTCCCCCGGCCCGCCCAGCTGTGTGCTCGGCCCCACCCAGCTCCCACACAGCAGCCTGGGGTTTGGCTGCACCCCACCGTGTCTGCTCCAGGCCGCCGCAGGTCCCCACCACAGGCTGCTCCCCTGTGGGGCCCCTCGCTGTCAGCGCCTCCTGCCCACGGGCCCTTTGCAAACAGCTCCCAGGTCACCGGGAGCACAGGCTCCCGCCCCAGCACCCGCCTCCTGCCTCGGGCAACCCGCCCCCCAAGTCACCACAGAGTCATCAGTACCAGGGAGAGAACCCAGGAGTCCTGGCTCCCAGCCCCCAGCCCCCTCCTTTTCCAGAGCCAGGGGTGGAACCCAGGAGTCCCGGCGCCCAGCCCTCCCTACACCCCAAAAATAAAGGCTGTCCGGTTAACTGGTAAGTGGGTCCCTGGATAACTGCTGAGGAGTAGGGTATAGTGGGTTTCGGGTGGGGGCTGGAAGCCAGGACTCCTGGGTTCTCTCCCCAGCTCTTGGATGGAAGTGACGGCTGGCACTTGGGGGGCGGGGGTCTGCGAGCCAGGACTCCTGGGTTCTCTCCCGGCTCTGGGAGGGGAGTGGGGGCTGGTGGGTTACAGCATGGGGGGCTGGGAGCCAGGACTCCTGGGTTCTCTCCCCAGCTCTGGGAGAGGAGTGGAGGTTAGAGCAGGGGGGCTGGGTTCTCTCCCGGCTCTGGGAGGGGAGTGGGGGCTGGTGGGTTAGAGCAGTGGGGGCTGGGAGCCAGGACTCCTGGGTTCTCTCCCCGGCTCTGGGAGGGGAGTGGGGACTGGTGGGTTAGATCGGGGGGGGGGGGGCTGGGAGCCAGGACTCCTGGGTTCTCCCCGGCTCTGTGAGGGGAGTGGGGGCTGGTGGATTAGAGCAGGAGAGCTGGGAGCCAGGACTCCTGGGTTCCCTCCCCGGCTCTGGGAGGGGAGCGGGGGCTGGTGGGTTAGAGCAGGGGGGCTGGGAGCCAGGACTCCTGGGTTCTTCCCTTGCTGCTCCAGTTTTCCCCCCCCCCATGTAGCGGGGTGACGGTGACCGCGGGGGCTGCTGCGGAGCGGGGACCTGCTGGCACCTCTGCCCCCGCGGTGGGGGTTTTCACACTCCTGTGATATTTTTGCTCTCAGGAAGGGCGAGTGGCTACGAAACACGCAGCGTGCGACAGGCACAATGGTGGTTGTGCCGAGCCGCTGCCGGGCTCAGTTCCTGCTTTCTCTTGCTGTACCAGCAGCAAGGCGGCCCGGGGTGGGCAGAGGCCCTGCTGGGTGAGCCCCCTTGCCATGGCTCAGGGCTGCTCCAGCCCAGAGGGGCAGCACAGGGAGTGGGGAATCAGGCAGGGTGAGGAGCCTTCAGAGACAGGGTGGCAGGGTGTGAGGGGCAGGCGGGTAGCGAGGTATGCCTGGGGTTAGGGGTTGGCTGGGGGGATGGGTGTCGGGATGGCGGGGGCGGGTGTCCATCTGTGTCCGTCCCTCTTGTGCCTTTGACTTTCCCAGTGGGCCCGATCTGGAAGCGAATTTGGAGCGCGGTGGGTTGGGGAGCGTTTGCCGTGAGCTGTGTCCTTTTGCCCCTTTGGCTGAGGCCCCATCCCTCCCCATGGCAATAGACACAAACCCTGTCTAAACATTGTTTCCTCCAGTAGTGTAGGTGTCACCCGCACCGTGTGTGATGCGGCGGGGAGGGGGGAGTGTTGACCTGGGAATGTGCCCTGGGGACGGGAGACCTGAGAGCCTGTCACCTGAGCCAGGAGGGGGAGGGGGAGGTGACACCTCTGCCCAGGAATGTGGATGGAGGATGCAGCAGGGAACCTGCTCGGTGGGTTTAGTTTCAGTTTGGGGCTGGGTGGAGGAACACAGGGAACCCCAGGGCTGGGGTCTAAGCTCCCTGCTCCCCCAGAAGGACTTCACTGAGGGGTCCTGGGTGTCCCCACAAGCTCTGTTTTGGACTGTGTTCCTATTGTCCAATAAACCTTCTGTTTTACTGGCTGGCTGAGAGTCACGGTGAATCCCAGGAAGAGGGATGCAGGGCCCGGACTCCCCCACACTCCGTGACACCTTGTTCCGTCACTGGGCCCGAGCCCCAGGAAATCGCTCTGGTGAACATCCTGGGGTGGGCTGTGGTGTCGGAGGAGGCAGGACCTAACTGTTCCCAGCACAGGGGCGGGCACATGGGGTCTCCATGGGTGTGGGTGGGCACCCCCGTGGATCCTTGGTGCTGATGACCCAGGACACGGTCTCTCTGCTCTCGCTGGGCCGGAGGCTAATCGCTGTTGTACTTAATCCAGGTCATTGATGAAGTACAATGATGAGGTCAACTACTTGAAGGGGGGTCCAAAGAGGATGGATCTCGGCTGGTCTCAGTGGTGGCAGAGGACAGAACGAGGAGTAATGGTCTCAAGTTGCAGTGGGGGAGGTCTAGGTTGGATATTAGGAAACACTATTTCACGAGGAGGGTGGTGAAGCACTGGAATCGGTTCTCTAGGGAGGCGGTGGAATCTCCTTCCTTAGAAGTTTTTAAGGTCAGGCTTGACAAAGCCCTGGCTGGGATGATTTGATTGGGGATTGGTCCTGCTTTGAGCAGGGGGTTGCGCTAGATACCTCCTGAGGTCCCTTCCAACCCTGCTAATCTATGATTCTGTGAAGATAAACTCCCTGCTGATGAACTGGGGGTGGGGAAGGAAGCAAAGACTGACAGATAATTGGTAAATAAGTGTGAGGCCGGGACAGTTGTACGTTGCTCAGCTGAGCCCAGCCAAACCCAGTGAGATGGATAACAACAGCCGGGGCACAGTTATACATCGGGGAACGAGGAAGCCAGGCCCTACCGCAGCACGGCAGGGGACTGAATCCTGGATAGCAGCGACTGGAAAGGACTTAGGGGGCACGGTGGGCAAACAATTCCACCCGCGTGCCCAGCGCGCTGCTGGGAGAAAAGGGCCAATGTGATCCTCGGATGGAGAAATGGGTGGAGTGAGAGGAGCAGGGTGGAGAGTTTACACAGCGCTGATCAGATGGATACTGGCTACTGCGTCCAGCTCCGCTGTCCAGGTTATCCAGAGGAGGCTGAAAAGTTGGCAAAGAGGCAGAAAAAAAGCCCCAGTGATTCAGGATTCGAGGGCTGGAGGAAATGTCTTTACCATGAGGGACTCAATGCGTTTCGCTTCTCAAAAATCAAACTGACTTTGCTTCCAGTGTCTACATAGCTTCAAGGGGAGAAAATACCAGGTACTAACGGGGTCTTTAACATAGCAGAGAAAGGCAGAGCAAGAACCAATGGCTGGGCGTTACAGCCAGACACGTTCCGGCTAGAAATCACAATTGTTCGCAGTGTGGGTGATTAACCGTGGGAACAAACTCCCCGAGCAGTGGTGGATGGTCCCTCTCTCGGACTGGAGCCTTTCCGGGAGATGCTTTAGTCCAGCACAAGTGACCGGGCTCCATGCAGGGCTAGCTGGCCAGGGTTACACAAGAGACCCTGCTGGTGTTTTGATTTCATGGGAGACTAGCCAATTTAATGATCCCTTCCGTGTGGGGATTTTCATCCCCACAGGGAATGGGGGAGGTCGGCAGAGGGTCTCTCTTTTGGTGGCTGGTGGGGGGCATGGGTGGGGGCATCCCTGGCACTTTGCTCTGACGGGTTTAAAAGGGGCAGATGACATAATGCTTTCCTAGCCTGTGACATTTCCGGTGATGGCTGGTTTCACAGGTGTGAAGGCAGGTTGACAGCTCTGAACGCTTTGAAGGGCGGAGCAGCTGTTGTCTGTTCGTGGCTCAAACTCAGTCACGTTGCCCAGGGAAGCAGTCCCCGTCCTGTTTGCTGCTTCCAAGAGTCTCTCATCTGCCCTCTGCCAAACCCCCTGACACAACTTCTGAAGTAAAATCTGAGGCCCGGCGCTGCAAAGGCTGTCTACACACGTTTCGCAGAAACCTGCCCAGGGCAGGGCTAGGCCTTGCGGCACACGGGCGCTGCCAAGGGCTGCAGCACGTCCCCTTGCGCCTCTCGTGCGGTCTGGGGCCAGGCTGCCTGCGAATCGTGCAAACGTGACTGTGTGTCAGCTCCAGCCACTTTTACCCTCAGTAAGGATTTCAGTGTTGGTTCCCCAACGGGGCCATGGGGGCCGGACCCCAGCTGGGATCAGTCCCAAGGGCCGAGATCAGCTGGGGGAGGCCGAGTCTGCGCCCTAGGCTGGCGCTTTGTAAGGATGGCGACATTTTGATGGTTTCCATGATTTTTATTTTAGGGGGGGAGCTGATTCTTGGGAAACCTTCCTGCAAACAGCCTTCAACCTGGACCAGTGACGTTACACGGGATCCCCATGAGACACGGCGCTTTCCACGTCAATCCAGGTAAGTGTCTCGGTTCTAGAGTGCGTAGAAAAAACGGGTAGTAAAGAGTCACAGAGTATCAATCTTAACCATAACGGTGCTACTCCTTCCCTCCGTCCATCCAACCATCCTTCCCTCCTTTCCTCCCTCCCTCCATGCTTCCCTCCTTTCCTCCCTCCCTCCCTTTGTCCATCCTTCCCTCCCTTCATCCATCCCTCCTTCCTTCCATCCCTCTGTCCATCCCTCCCTCCTTCCCACCATCCATCCATCCCTCCCTCTTTCCTTTCATCCATCCATCCCTCCTTTCATTCTTCCCTCCTTTCATTCTTCAGTGTCAAGTGGAGTGCCCCAGGGGTCAGTCCTGGGGCCGGTTTTGTTCAATATCTTCATAAATGATCTGGAGGATGGTGTGGATTGCACTCTCAGCAAATTTGCGGATGATACTAAACTGGGAGGAGTGGTAGATATGCTGGAGGGCAGGGATAGGATACAGAGGGACCTAGACAAATTGGAGGATTGGGCCAAAAGAAACCTGATGAGGTTCAATAAGGATAAGTGCAGGGTCCTGCACTTAGGACGGAAGAACCCAATGCACCGCTACAGACTAGGGACCGAATGGCTAGGCAGCAGTTCTGCGGAAAAGGACCTAGGGGTGACAGTGGACAAGAAGCTGGATATGAGTCAACAGTGTGCCCTTGTTGCCAAGAAGGCCAATGGCATTTTGGGATGTATAAGTAGGGGCATAGCGAGCAGATCGAGGGACGTGATCATTCCCCTCTATTCGACACTGGTGAGGCCTCATCTGGAGTACTGTGTCCAGTTTTGGGCCCCACACTACAAGAAGGATGTGGATAAATTGGAGAGAGTCCAGCGAAGGGCAACAAAAATGATTAGGGGTCTGGAACACATGACTTATGAGGAGAGGCTGAGGGAACTGGGATTGTTTAGTCTGCAGAAGAGAAGAATGAGGGGGGATTTGATAGCTGCTTTCAACTACCTGAGAGGTGGTTCCAGAGAGGATGGTTCTAGACTATTCTCAGTGGTAGAAGAGGACAGGACAAGGAGTAATGGTCTCAAGTTGCAGTGGGGGAGGTTTAGGTTGGATATTAGGAAAAACTTTTTCACTAGGAGGGTGGTGAAACACTGGAATGCGTTACCTAGGGAGGTGGTAGAATCTCCTTCCTTGGAAGTTTTTAAGGTCAGGCTTGACAAAGCCCTGGCTGGGATGATTTGATTGGGGATTGGTCCTGCTTTGAGCAGGGGGTTGGACTAGATGACCTCCTGAGGTCCCTTCCAACCCAGATATTCTATGATTCTATTCCTTTCTTCCTTCCCTCCATCCTTCCTTCCCTCTTTCCTTCCCTCCATCCTTCCTTCCGAATGATTTCCTTCTCCCTGCCCCAGGAGCTTGCTGGAACCCGACTCCTGGTAGCAGGCCCAGTTCTTTGGTGCAGGCTTCATCTCCCAGGGCTGTTCGCCCCCCCCCCCGCCCCTCCCACCATCACACACACGCAATCTCTGAGCGAGCAGACCCAAAACAGGCCCCAAGCCACAGAAAAACACAGACAGACCCAGCCGATAGAATCTTTGCACAATCCCCCAACGGACGGACGTGGTGGTGGTGGAGGGGGCGGAGGGCGGACAGGGCTTGTGGCTCAACATGCTGTAACTTCTGAGCGTGAAACATGAGGCAGATTCCCGCTATAGTCATCCCTGCTGGTGCCTCTCAATCTCAACCTGCTGCAGCCCCCTGCTAGCCCAGCCCTGGGTTCCCCTCCCCCCACTCTGCTGGTGCCCCTCAGTCATGCCCTAGACTTTGCCTCCTCACGGTTTGGTGGGTGAGAACCGGATGATAACAGAGGAAAGATAATTCCTTCGAAGTGTCTTGTTTGCACAAATGCTGAGCTGTTTTTTCCTCTCCCTGCGTGAGGTTGCCCCCATTGCTACCTGCGATCTGTGGCTGCTGACTCAGCCGTGTCCTCTCCTCGCTGATGACATTGGAGGGGCAGCCAACAGCTCGACATGGCTTTGCCGCCCTCACGGCCTTTGGAGAGAGGAGATGCAGTGTCTCACCAGGGCAGAGGCCAGGACTTTGTTCAGCCAAACACTTAGCAAAGTGCCCAGCTCAGATTCCCTCACCCCCAAGGACTTAGCTATTGCCTGAGAAATGCAACTGCGTCTTAACATAGATTTGTTAAGAACAGCTGTTCTGTTCCCCTGGGTAGATTGCTTTAAATCCAAGTGAGTCAAGCCACTGACACAAATCAGCAAGCAGGAAATCTTGTTTTAAATCATCGGTTTTAATCTTCTTTTGCCTTTGTACTTCATTATTTTCCTAAAGAAAGGTAGATTCTCATTGGTTGGTATAATTTGGGACCTTTCTTTTGCGAACCAGGATGATACAGTGTATCTAGCCTCATTTAGTCAAGCAGTTACACAGCATAACATACTTTTATCAGTCCTCATTTTAACATGTGGTGATGTTAGAAAATGGTGAATGACACATTTCCTATTGACAAGATGAGGAACTTTTTACTCGTCATTTGGTCATGCTGCATTTGGGTGGAAACTGGAATTCAATGCACAAAACCAGCATTTTAAATTTGTTTTTGTTGTGTAAATCAAACTATTTTACATGTGCTGGACACGTGAAGAGAAAAAGGAAGTTTATCGAACTATGTTTTGCATTTAAAACTGATGGATTTATTAAACAGAGGAACTATTAGTATCTGCAGTCAAGTGAATTGAACTTATTGTTTCTGGTCACCTCACCCTTCAAGATTTTAGAATTAGTAGATCTCATCCTCACACCTAGTTTTTATTCAGGTATTGGAAGAGGAAAAACAAGCTTTCCTGCTTTTTCAACTCCCACTCCATGTCACACAGAATCATGAAGATTAGGGCTGGAAGAGACGTCAGGAGGTCATCTAGTCCAACCCCCCCTGCTCAAAGCTTTGAACTGAACTAGCTGAATAAACTTCAATGAAGAAAATATTCCCTCTGCACCTCATGAAGAAACTACTGGCCTCACAAGCTGGCTGACTTCGTCAACAAACTCTGGTTTCCAGTGCTTAGCCAGTGACATCCACCAATTCAGTGGTTTCATGTCCTGCTTGAATATTGTTGCCACTGTTGACCTGACTCGTTCACCAATATTCGGGGTGCAGGGGTTGTTTCCACTGGAGGGGGGGGGAGAAACTGATGATGGACTCAAGCATTTATTTGAAGCCATCCTGTTTATTTACAAAGAACCACAGCTAGCACTCTGCCCAAAAGCTCCTTCTCTTTGCCATTTCTCAGCGCTTCTCTGGCTGTCTCTTGGGACTTCCTGCTGTTAGTTCTGTGTCCCTCTTTCACACAGACCCAGACCCAGCTCTCTCCCTCCAACAACCAGCTTTCTCACTCCAAGGAGAACCCCGCAGACTTGGGCTTGGTTTTGTGTGGGTGGCTCCTAGTGTTTCGAGCGACTGTTCCACAAAGGGGCTCTGTTCCTCTGTACATTTGTCATGAATTCAGGATGGCTACTACACCCACCAGCTTCAATTAGGCTTTGCTCAATCCCCAGCATAATAACAGGGTTACTTTTAAAAAATAATTATTAAAAAATTAAAATTTAAATTTAATTAAAAATTTAAAAATAATTATTATTTTAATACATTATAGTGCACCTCAATCCTGGATTGCAGCCCCCTGCTAGCCCAGCCCTGGGCTCTCCCCAGCTCTGCCAGTGCCCCTCACTCCCGACCTGCAGCCCCCTGCTAGCCCAGGCCTGGGCTCCCCCCAGCTCTGCCGGTGCCCCTCACTCCTGACCTGCAGCCCCTGCTAGCCCAGCCCTGGGCCCCCCAGCTCTGCCGGTGTCCCTCACTCCCGACCCGCAGCCCGCTGCCAGCCCAGCCCTGGGCTCCCCCCAGCTCTGCCGGTCCCCCTCACTCCCGACCCGCAGCCCCCGCTAGCCCAGCCCGAGGTAGTCTCCTGGTGGTGGTGCTCTGTACAGGGTGGGTTTCATAAGGCCAGATGGATCCATTGTGATCCTCTCTTCTGATCTCTTCCCTTACCCAAACCACAGGATGACTCTCTATTTAGGGACTGAAATTAGGGGCTTGGTTTTCGGCAGAACTGGGCCCTGGGCGATCTCTTGCCCGCATGACCCCCCCGCCCAGCTGCAGTGGGGAGTTCCAGGCGCTCAGCAATGCTGAGGATCAGATCCAGGTTTGTCTCTTAAGTGTGTGTGTCTCAAGCCTGTGGTTTCCCTGAAGAGACTTCTGCTTTTCTGCATTAGCCACCCTTGTTCGTGAGACTTCACCCTGCCCCTCCCGCCCACTGCCCTGTCTATCCATCTGTCTATCATTCACTTGGGCAGCGACGGTCGTCTGGGCAAAGTGTCTGCCAGCACCAGGCACAGCAGGCCCTAATCCCTGACTTGGGCTCCACAGCACAGAGACAGTCTGGCTACAATGGGCCAGGCGGCCCTGTGATAGGAAATGGGGTGTCTTCTCTTCAGCTTCACAGAGGGACGGTTAATGACCAGGAAGTAACCTACTGTGGGGGGGTGATTATCCCACAGCTCCCACCGCAGGTTCTCATGCCAGGATGCTGCCGCTGCAGGAGACAAGACGTGCCTCGGTTCCGGTCCAGCCTGGTGCTGCCTAAGGATCTCTGCCCGTAAGTACCAGCTCGAGCAAACAGGCTTTCTCACCATGGGCGGCTTCCACAACAACAGACGTCTTCTGGGCATGTTGAAATTTTTCGCGGGTTTTGGCCAACTGAAAATTTGACAAATTCTCCAAAAGCGTCGTTGACAATGGACGTTTCCAGTTCAACCCAAAAGCCATTTTCCACTGGAAAAGATTTTTCTACCCTCTCTGCAAAGTCGCTGAATGAAGAGATGTCCGGTCCTCACGTTCTCCTTTATCCCCCAGGAAAAGGCAGAACAAGATGCAACGGACGGACAAATTCAGACTGAAAAGAAGTAGCAAAGGTTTCAGGAGGGACGGGAATTAACCTCAGGACTGTGGTGTATTGAAAATTGTATTGCAATTATAAGCCATCACTTTAAATCCTAGAATAGCAGAGTTGGAAGGGACCCCAGGAGGTCATCTAGTCCCACCCCCCTGCTCAAAGCAGGACCAATCCCCAACTAAATCATCCCAGCCAAGGCTTTGTCAAGCCTGACCTTAAAAACCTGTAAGGAAGGAGATTCCACCGCCTCGCTAGGTAACGCATTCCAGTGTTTCGCCACCCTCCTAGTGAAATAGTGTTTCCGAATATCCAACCTAGACCTCCCCCACTGCAACATGAGACCATTACTCCTCATTCTGTCATCTGCCACCACTGAGAACAGTTTAGATCCATCCTCTTTGGAACCCCCTTTCAGGTAGTTGAAAGCAGCTATCAAATCCCCCCTCATTCTTCTCTTCCGCAGACTAAACAGTCCCAGTTCCCTCAGCCTCTCCTCATAAGTCATGTGCCTCAGCCCACTGATCATTTTCATTGCTCTCCGCTGGACCCTCTCCCATTTGTCCACATCCCTTCTGTAGCGGGGGGACCAAAACTGGACACACTACTCCAGGTGTGGCCTCACCAGTGCTGAATAGAGGGGAATAATCACTTCCCTCGATCTGTTGGCAACGCTTCTATTAATACAGCCCAATATGCCATTGGCCTTCTTGGCAACAAGGGCACACTGCTGACTCAGGGGTTTTCCTGGTCCTACTTGCAGGCTGGGGGCTCTGTAGGGAAGCAGGAGATCTGGGTCTAGCATTGGCCAGTCTGCAGATGGCCTACCACAAAATGGGGTGAGTTGGGCCTTTCTGCCTTATGGAGCAGCCTGCCTTCTCTCTCTCTCTGTTTCGGTTTGTGTGAGCCAGGGCTCTGGATTCTAAGAAGTAAACTCATGTTGCTTTGCAACCCTCCAGCAAGAGTCTTTTACGTTTTTATCTAATGTATGTGTGCGTCTGCACACGCATGCCATGAACATACAGGGGCTAACTGGCTCAGGGATGAGGGCGGATTCTCCAGCATGTGGAAATTAGGCATCTCTTTCTTATAGCTCCTCAGATCTGGGTTGTATGCAGGAGCCCGGTGCTGGGGCGATATGAGACCCCAGAATGTTCCCACAAATCTGTTTAATCCTGGGCTCCTCTTTGACCCCACGGCCAGTGGGACGCACTCACTTCTTCCCTGCTTTCCCCTAGGTTGAAGACGGGCGGCGCTCGGAGAGCTCGTGTGTCGCGGAGCCACGTGTGGGGCAGCATCTGGTGCTCAGTGGGGCCGATGTTTCCCTGACCCTCGTGGGACACTGCCCCAGCTTGTCCCTCGCCTGGCCTGGAGCTTCGCAGCAAGATGACCTCCAATTACAGCAGCAACAGCAGCTCGGCGGACCCGGTCTTCGTGGGGCTGTACGCCCTCATCTTCACGCTGGGGCTGGTGCTCAACCTGGCCGCGCTCTACATCTTCTTCCGCTGCAGCAGCGTCCGCTCCTTCACCACCGTCTACATGAAGAATCTGGCCGTCTCCGACCTGCTGCTGGTGGTGTCGCTGCCCGTCCGGATCTATTACTATAGCGGGCGGCCCAGTCTGGGAGTCCAGGTCTGCGAGATCACGGGGCTGCTGCTGCTGGTCAACATGTACGGGAGCATCTTCCTGCTGACCTGCATCAGCGGGGACCGCTGCATGGCCGTCTGCTTCCCCCTGCACCCCCGGGTCAAGGCACTGCGCAAACAGGCCAAGTACATCTGCCTGGGCGTCTGGCTGCTGAGCTGCGCCGGCACCGTCCCCACCTACTTCACCCAGACCGTGAAAGAGCCGCCATGGGATCACTGCTTCGACAACAAGCCCAAGTACGTCACCCAGCCCATCGTGTCCTCGGCCATGGCTCTGTGCTTCGTCCTGCCGCTGCTGGTCATGGTGGTCTGCTCCTGGGCCCTGCTCCGAGCCATCCAGCGCAGCGCGGCCGCCCAGATGGAGCTGGTGAACAGCGCCAAGATCCGCAGCATGATTGTGGCCAACGTCACCATCTTCCTGGGCTGCTTTCTGCCTTTCCACCTGGTGCTGATCTGCTACCAGGTGGATGCCCTGCAGGGCAACATGCTGGACTTTTCCTACCGCTGCACCTTGCTGGTGGCCTCCGCCAACGCGGCCCTGGACCCGCTGGCCTATTACTTCGCCACCGAGACCTTCCAGCGCATGGTGGTGATGGACAATCTGCGCAAGGCCTGGGGCTTCCACACTGACAGCGCCGAGGGGCAGAGCCGCTCCCAGACTGCACTTGGGCAATGCATCTACCTACAGAACACCATGTCTTTGCCTAACAGCACCCCACTGGTGGGCAGCCCCAACAGGGAGCCCAGGAGCTAACTGGCCATGGGGCTGGGCTCCCCTGGGCAGGGCACAGGGCAGTGGAACATGCATGAGCAGGGCTGGGAGCGAGGGAGGTGTCCAGTTTGGTATTTGGGCATCCCAGGCTGGGTTTGTGCTGGGACGGGGGTGTCGGTGGCTCGGGTTACGATGGGCGCTGGGACATCGCCGGCTGGGTTTGTGCCGGGCGCTGGGACGTCGCCGGCTGGGTTTGTGCCAGATGCTGGGACAGGGGCATCGCAGGCTGGGTTTGCAGCAGGTGTTGGGATGTCACAGGCTGGGTTTGCACTGGGCGGTGGGACGGGGGCATTGTGGGCTCGGGTGGCAATGGGAGCTGGCGGTGGCAGTCTCTTGGCTAGGGAGATGAAGTGCTTGTTGCCCTTTAATTCTGCTCAGAGCTTCGCCTGGGTCCCTTCTTGTTCTCACCAGACTGTTAACCCGTGGGAGGTGTTATAATCAGCAAGGGCCCAGCTGTGAACTGTCACCCTGAGCTGCCCAGGGCTCGCAGCCCCATCTCCTCATCATGGGGCCCAGAGACCCCGAGCTCCCCTTTCCCCCCAGCCCGGCTCGCAGCTGCCTCTCCATGCAGCGAGGGCTGCTCAGGGGTGTGTGTGTGTGTGTGTGAAATTGGGCAGAGGGGGGCGTTAATTGGGGCTGAGCCTGCAGGGTTGTGGCATGGGGAGGCATCTCACCATCCCAGCCCCTCCACTGCAGCCTGGGGGCCAGCATAGTGCAGCGTTTCCGCCGTGCATGCTGATGGGGTTTGCCCTGAGGTTTCACGCCGAGGCTCCTGGCAAAGGCAGCAGGAATTTCCCCCCCGAGCAGCAAGCGCTTGCGGTTAAACCGCCCCACCCCGGTGCCGAGGATGACTCAGGGCTTGAGCAGCGGCCGCTCCTGCTCTGGGCTCCAGGGGTCCCCAGTTCCGTCCCCGGCTGTCGGTCATCACATGGGCATTTCTACTCTGAGCAGCGTCTGAACCCCAGTGTCCTGTCTGGGCCAGCACCGGGGTGGAACCAAACCCAGAGCTTGAGCATCAGACATGCAGCCTGTGCCAGCCAAGCCCCGCTGAAATGGGCTTTAAGCTGCACAGGGCAGGCCAGGGTTTTGTGAGGCCAGATTTCACAGGAGCGCAGCTCCCATCTGGGTGCATCAAAGAAGTTTTGTCTGCTGCGGGGGTGACCCTCTGGGAGCCTGAAATTCTGGCCTTTAACTGCTCGGCCTGGCCAGTCCTGACTCTGCCCCGGGGTTTCAAAGAGTCTCTGTGACAGCCCAAGGGAGCAGCCAGGCTGGGCGGGCGGCTCAGGAGAGCCGCAGCAGCCCGGGAGCTGGTTAGGGCGGGGAGCCGGGATTCGGGTTCGGGGCCTGACTCTTGGCGGGAACGGAGGGTGACGCCAGAACTCCTGGGCTTCTGCCGAGCGCGTGCCAAATCCCATCCCCCCTAAACGGCTCCGGTTCCCTGGCGGTGCAATGGAGTTAATGCCACCCGACTTCGGACCGGGGGTGTTTGCTCACTCGAGATGCCGGGGCCCGGTGGAGCCCTGTGGCCCAGCAAAGGGGCCGGAACTCAGCCACTTCGTGACATTTGCACTTTAGCGCCGGCACAGGAGGTAATAAGCACGTCGGGCCAGACGGTGGTATTCAGGGGGCTGCCCCCCTGCCCTTCCCCTCCACAGGCCTCTGCCAGCATGGGCTGGGCATGCAGCCAGGAACCTCCCCCGTGGAAGGAGGAACAGGCGGCGGGGGGGGGGGGGGGTGCGCATGCGGGTGTGTGTGTGCGTGCGGGGGGGGGGGGGCGTTGTAGTAATAATGCAGGAGACTCTGAGGGGTTGGACAGGGGAGGGGCTGTGCCTGGACCCTGGGGCTTGATCCTTGTATTTGCAGTGACGCATTTCCAGCTCTGATGGGGCTGGTTCTTTTACAGCAGCAGCAAATAAATAATAATTTTGAAGCAAGAGGCAAGTGTGACGCTGCAGGTCACTGGGGGCACTGCCGGGGTGGGGGGCCCTCAGGCAGGAAGTGCGGCTGCTAATACCCCCCCCCGGGTGCTTGCCCCTCCACCCCCCTCAGCTCCCAGCCCTTCCACCCACCCCACTGCCCCTGATTCTGGTGCCTTTTGCTGAATATAGGGCAGGAGGCCCAGCAGCAGAGCACCTGGCCTGTGAATTGGTTTGGTTTATGTGTGAGCATGTCCATTGGCGGGTGGGCTGGGTTGGTCCAGGAGTGTCTGCATGTCTATGGGGCGTTTACAGCATGTGTCTAGGGTGGTGTTTGGGGGGTCTGTAGGGCTGTCTATGGTGGGTGTGCATATGGGATTATTTATGGGCTGTGTCTGTCTGGGGGCCTGACTATGGGGGAGGTCCTAGAACGTGTGTTTGGGGGCTGTTCATGGGGTCTGTGGTTCTCCCAGAGTTTTTATGGGGTGTCTGTGCCTGTATCTATAGGGAGCGTCTGGGGGGGTGCACTTGTTTATATAGGGTGCCTGTGTGTCTAGAAGGGACGTTTGGAAGGGTGTCTCTATCTGGGGTGTCGAGGATGTTTTTGTGCGCCTGTCGGGGTGGTGTTCATGGTGTCTATAGGGGGTTATTTATGGGGGTGTCTATGTCTAGGAAGGGGTGCTCTGGTCCTTTGATCACAGAGCCCTGTGGGGGCGGGGAGGGGTTATCACAACAGGGCCTACTGCCCGCTGGGATGGTTGCCCCCTCCATACACAGGTCCCAGAGGGATTAGGGGGATCATGGGGGGCACAGATCCCCGTGGCCAGGCTGGTATCTGAGCTGGGCTGAACTCGCTCTAAATCAGAGACCACCAGCCCCGTGCCAGTCAGGGAGGTGAGACTGGGTTTGCGCCAGGCATCGAGCCCCGTGCCCAGGGGACAGGAGCTGCTGACAACGGACTATGCCCGTTTGCCCCTCCCCCATCACAGACCATGGGGCAGTGAGGGGCGATTCCCCCCATGCTCCCCTCCCCCCGCCCCAGCTAACGTCCATGGGGCAGCAGGTTCAGTTTTTAGACTTTATTTGCTCATTTCTTTCCTATCAAAGCGCCCAAGACCTCGTGCTAACGGCGCCGATTCCCCAGCGGCTCCTGGGGATTTTATCCCTGCTCGGGTGCAGGGGGAGGGCTGGCCGAGTCCCCGGCATCCAAGGGAAGGGGAAGGGGAAGGGGCTCCGGCCGCACTGGCTGGGTCAGGCGACGACCCGCCCGCTAACCCTCAGCCGAAGACCGGGGCCAGTCCGGGAGCGTGGCACGGGCGGGAGCTCTGTCGGCGTGGGCTGTCCCCATTGTGCAGAAAGGGGCAATTAAATCCTCTCGCCTGGGGTCCCCCTCATGGCCCATCTTCAGCCCCCTGCCCCGCAGGGTCCAGCGCCCACTCCTCAGCACTCAGCAGCCTGTAGTTGAGTCTCCGGTAGCTGCAGACGTCCTGCCGGCGGCTCGCCTGCGTGGCCTCGTAGATCTGCCTGACCGCCGGGGGCAGGGGCTCGAACCCGCCCAGCCGCGCCAGCTCCTGGCAGTAAGCCCACTGCCGCCGTCCCAGCTGGTGGAAGTGCCTGGGGGCCGCGCCGGCCGCGAGGTGCTGCCGCAGCTCCCCCTCGGCGGCCGCCTGCCTCTCGGCGGCGCAGGGCAGGCAGCAGGCGCCCCGCAGCACCGCCAGGCAGAAGAGCAGCTGGCAGCGGAAGTGGGGGAAGGGGCAGATCTGCTGGCAGACCCCGATGAAGAAGAGGTCAGGGTGGTGCGGGGGCAGCAGGTGCCGGTACAGCGGCGTCACCGTGTGGGCCGTGATCCGCAGGCCCAGGCGGGCGGGCGCCAGGAAGGGGAAGCGGTACCGGTACCCGGTGCAGAGGATGAGGACGTCGGCCCTGTGCTCGGCGCCGTCCCCGAACTGGACCGTGTCCCCGGCCACGGCCACCGCCGGCGCTGCCTGCAGCACGTTCCCGGGCAGCGCGGGCAGCGGGGGCTGCCGGTGGCTCAGGATCACCCGCTGGGCCACGGGGGCCAGCTGCAGCGTCAGGTCCACGCCGGACGGGCCGGCCCCCAGCAGCACCACGGTGCGGCCGGCGAAGGGCTCCGGGCAGCGGTATTCGTGGCTGTGCAGCAGCCGGCCTGGCGGGAGGGAGAGGGGGGTGAAAAGGGGAGCCGCGCGGGTTCCCCGCCTCCCAGTGGGCTCCCCACGCACAGGGCTGCCCTACCCCACGGAGCGTCTCCCTCCTGCTGTATTCGCCAGGGCAGCCCATGCCCCGGAGCCCAGAGCAAAGGGCGGGTCACAGGAGGCTCTTACCTGGGAAGGTCTCCAGGCCGGGGATGGCGGGGACGAAGGGGTCGGAGTAGTGACTGCAAAGGGAGCAGAAAGAGGGACCCTATTACTGCTTCCTTGGGGCTGCCCTTTGGGGCCTGGGGCCCCCATTTACTTACAGAGGCCTCCCAGGGAGGGGGGAGTCTCCAAACTCCAGCCCAGGACCAGAAATTTGCTCACCCCCTGGGGAAGGGTTTTTCTGGGGCTCCCCCTTGACACCCCAGGGACTGGTCCATGACTGCCCCCAACACCCTGGGTTCCCCCACAGCCACGGTTTTTTACCCCCCCCCCCAGGTCTGGGCTTCCCCACAGCGACCCTCTGCACACCCTTAGGGACCCTTGCACCCAGGGGAGAGGCCTCTGCAGAGCACACAGAACCCGTGCAGAGCCGGAACCCCCCCCCCACGCACCCACCCACCCTGGCAAGTGACCCTGCTCAGCCCCTTTGCCAGCAGCTCCGAGGTGCCCACAGGGCAGGGGGCGCAGCAGCAGGAAACTGGGAGCGACCCCCCCACCCCACGTGATCACCCAAGGGCCTCACCCGCTGCAGACGATTACAGCATTGAAGCGCTCGGTCACTTGCACCGTCCGGTCCTGGGCCCGGCAGGCGGTGACATCCCAGCCGCCCTCGGGGCCCTCGGCCGGGCTCACGGCATCCACCAGCCATGAGAACTGGAAGGGGAGACAGGACAGGTCAGATCCAGCCATGGAACAGTAACAACCTCAGACGGGGACTGCCTGAGCAGCCCATGCAGGGGCCTTGGCTGGGCAGGGTCTCGGCTGTGTCTCTGGGGGGGGTCACATCCTGCCGGGGCGAGCAGGTGTCCGGTTTTCGACCCTGGTGGCTCCGGTCAGCACTGCCGACTGGGCCGTTGAAGGTCCAGTCCTCAGGGCTGCAGGGCTAAGGCAGGCGCGTCCCTTGGAGCACCGTGCTGCACCTCGGAAGCAGCCAGCCGGTCCGGCTCCTAAGTGTGTGGGGGGCGGGGGGCTCCATGGCACCGGCTCCCCCTGCCCCGAGCACCGGCTCCGCACTGCCATCGGCCGGGAACCTGCCTTAGCCCCGCTGTGCCGCTGACCGGGAGACGCCCGAGGTAAGCCTGCACGCCAATCCCAAACCCCAAGCTGCTGCCCCAGCTCTGAACCCCCCCAACCCAGAGCCCCCTCCTGCACCCCAAACCCCTCATCCCTGGCCCCAGCCCAGAGCCTGTACCCTGAGCCCCGAGCCCCCCCAACCCAGAGCCCCCTCCTGCACCCCAAACCCCTCGTCCCTGGCCCCAACCCAGAGCGCCCTCCTGCACCCCAAACCCCTCATCCCTGGTCCCAGCCCAGAGCCTGTACCCACTCCCACACCCCAGCCTCGAGCCCCACCCAAACCTGGAGCCCCCTCCTGAACCCGAGCCCGCATCCCCAGCCCAGAGCCCTCTCCCACACCCTGAATCACTCATCCCCAGCCCTACCCCTTCTGCACCCCAACCCCCTGCCCTAGCCCCGTGAAAGTGAGTGAGGGTGAGCGAGCCACCGAGGGAGGGGGAATGCAGTGAGCGGGGGGATGGGGACTCGGGGAAGAGGGGGCCTCGGGGAAGGGGCGGGGGTAGGGTGTTTGGTTTTGTGCCAATAGAAACTTGGCACCCCTAGCCGTGGCCCAGCTCTGTGCTCAGGCCCGGTCTCTGGGTGGAGGGAGTTGGGGGTCGTGTCCTGCCAGGGCCCAGCTCCGTGCTCAGGCCTGGTCTCTGGGTGGAGGGGCTGGTCTGTACCCCTGGGGGCGTCTGGTCTGTGCTCCTAGGGGGCCGTGTCCTGCCAGCCAAGGCCCAGCTCCGTGCTCAGGCTCCGTCTCTGGGGGGCAGGCAATGGGGATCCCCAGGCATTCCTGCTCCGCCCGGCCCCCCCACTCACCCTGATGTGCTCTCGGACACAGAAGTGGTCGGCGTAGCTTTCCAGATAGGCCAGCACGTCCGAGTGGTGCAGGAAGGACGGCAGGGAGGGGTCGAAGGGGAAGTCTGGGAACGCCATCACCTCCTTGGGCAGGTTGGTCCTAGGGGTGCAAACACGGGTTAACGCCCCCTCTCCTCGCCAGGAGGGATGTGCTGCCCTCCCCTCACAAGGTCCCCGTCCCCTCCTGCACCTGCCTGCTCTTTCCAGGGCTCGGCATCCCCAGGACTGGCCCATGTGGGTAGCAGAGGGTGCCCCACTGCAGCGGGGAATGGGGGAGGTGTGGAGAGGGGGCAGTGAGGAGACAGACCCCCTGGGAAGATGGGGGGGCTGGTCTCAGGGGAGGGGATCCTACCCCCACGAATACTTGGAGGCTTGGCAAGCTCACGGGACTCTGACGCTAGGAACAACTCCTCTGCCCCTGCCTGGTGCCCAGAAACACACGACGCTTGCGGCCCCACGCCGGCTACCTGAGGTCCCGGTACATGCTGGAGTGGATGGGGAGCCCGTCCGGGCTCTGCCCCGTCTCTTCGGTATAGACCCAGGTGCCCCCGACGCGGGCGGACGCCTCGAACACCACGGGGGGCGCAAAGGACTCGGGGCAGGCAGCAATGTGACGGGCTGCGCACAGCCCGGCTGCTCCTGCCCCGATCACCGCCACCCGCAGCTTCCCTGGGGCCGTCATCCCGCAGCGCGGCTGGGAACAGGCAAAGCAGGGGATGAGAGTTGGGGCCCAGGCCTCTCTCGCTCCCGCCCAGCCTTCCCGCTACCCAAAAACTCCCTGCAAATGCCACAACCCGCCAAAGTTCCCCATTGCCCCTCACCCCTAGATCTCTCCCGCCACTCCGTCCAAACTCTCCCCTCACCCACACCCCCATAACTACCCCCCACTTTTCCCCTCCTGCCTCCTCACTAGAACAGGCTCCTACCCCATTCACAGGCACAAAACACGTCCAAACCCTGCATGGACTTTGGCCACATCTCACAGACACTCAGCAGATTCCACACATGCCATCACGCTGCCGTAGTCACCAGGGGAAAAACTTTTGTAAAGAGTTTGGCACCCATATCCCCAGCACCTTCCCACCACTGACTCCAGACAAAGCAGTTACACCAACAGGGATCCCTTGCCCAGCACTGAGGTGCAGCTGCCTCTGGGGTGGAGTGTAAGGATTATTTATAGAGATGTAAGGGACATGGGGGAGGGGGATTTTTATGTGTGTATGTTTGTGAGGCCTAGTCTGGAAACCTTGGGAATATTGAGAAAAATGGAAAAGAAAGAGCAGTGCAAGAACTTTTAGAGTTGCTGCCCTTCAGTCCTTCAAAAGTGCTTTCTACTAATAACTCGGAGGTTTTTACAATTAATCAAATGTGTCTCTAGCAACACAAGTTTCTGCTATTTCTGCACGATAATATCAGGTCATTTCTGAGCCCACAGGATGCAACCTTCCTCTTTGGTTACAACATCGATAAGTGTCAGAGGGGTAGCTGGGTTAGTCTGGATCTGTAAAAGCAGCAAAGGGTCCGGTGACACCTTATCGACTAAGTGCTGTAGCTCTCGTGGGTGACTCCCCACTTCCTGGGATGCGTGTCGATACTGATGTGTTCTCGTGTCAATGGGTTTTTTTTTCTTGTTTGCTAACCGGCAAAAACATACACCCAAGTGCCCCAATACCAAGACTAAACCATTTATATTTATTCCAGATATATCCTAAACAGGGTTCGTTATGTGCTAACACATCTGATTCTTAAAGAAATAAAGAAAGTTTACTTCTGATCTGCAAGTAACCAGGTATTTCAACTGTCCCTCGCGTTTTCTAGCGGGTTTACAGGGTCAGGAAGTGAAAGATAACCCTGTTTCCAGCTGACACTGTGGGGGATATTCCCCCTCCGTGGGGCCAGGACACCGGTCTCTGACCAGCACAGCAGGGGAGGGGGTGGTCTCAGTCCCTTCGCCCCAGGCAGGGGCTGCCCCCCAGCTGCTCCCTGGGGCTCCGGCAGAAGGGACGCCCCTCAGTTCACCCTCCTACAGGCATAACTGGGGCTCCCACCCCACCCCGGGCATGGCTCATTGCCCGCCCCCTTTCAGCCCCACGGCTGCCCCCGACTCACCCACTGCGCTCAGACCCACATGCTCCTGCCTCGGTGGCACCCCATACCATGCTGGGAGTTGTAGTCTTCTGCTTCCTGCCCAAACTTGGCGCCGAGGTGTGGGGTCCTGTATCCCTGTCTGAACCTCCTCAGCCTCCCCCCCCACCCCCCGGGGAGACAGCAACCAACCCCCTTTCCAAGAGGCCAGAAGGGCTCCAGGGTTGGGTCCGGTGAACTGCAACCCGCACCAGTGTCTCCGCAGGCTCAGTGCGGCCGATGGAAATCAATACAACCAGCATT
This sequence comes from Natator depressus, assembly GCF_965152275.1. Lineage (NCBI taxonomy): Eukaryota > Metazoa > Chordata > Testudines > Cheloniidae > Natator > Natator depressus. The sequence continues at coordinate 92,493 of NC_134261.1, read as the reverse complement.
TGGAAGTTGGGTTATTAGGAGTTATGTCAAACGGCCTTAAATGTGCTGGAGACATAAAAAAAAAACGCTGAGCAAAGCTGGTGAAGTGGCGTGAGACTCGAGGTTGGAGGCGAGTTAGCGTTAAGTTACGACAAGCCCCCAGGGCATGTTGTAAACAGATTTGGGTCTTAATGACTCTTTTAGACGAAAGGTGGCTGTCTGTGGTGCTAATTACTGGGATGGCACTTACCCCTCAATGGAGCAACCGGGACAAGCGCGGCAGGAAGTGCGGCTACCCCAACGAGACCCTGCCCCACGTCCTGTGTGGATGCCAGCACCACTCCGGAGCCTGGCGGCACTGCCACAGTGGATGCCAGCACCATCCCGCCGTCCCTGGGGAAGGTCACCGTCGACTCTGCCATCCCTGGAATGAACAGCCGGCTGCGACCCGACATTGTCGTGACTGATGCGGAAGAGAAGAAGATCCTCATGGTGGACGTCACGGTGCCATTCGAAAACAGATCATTGGCCGTCCACGAGGCCCGAGCTCGGAAGGTGCTGAAATAAAGCCCGCTCATGGTGTCTGACACCATCAGGTGGTCCAGAGACATACACACAGAGCACATCATGGGACACCGTCAGTACCAGGTGTTAGGATATAGATATTCAGGCCTGTTGGTAAAGGCCTGTACTCTAAGAATTTAGGTGTATTCTTATCACTTAGCTAGTTCTAGAGGTATAAAAGAAAGAATCAAAATCACTGTCTGCCAGCGTAAGGGCCTTCTCTCACCGTGACAGTCTGAGGCCCTGTTCTTAGCCTAAGGCCTTTGGCTAAGCAGCAGAGGCAGCCATGAGCTGGGAAGCGACCGGTCACCTCCTCACATTCCAAACTAGTCACATTGAAAGAAGGTGCTATTGGGCTGTTAGGATACAATCCTGTCCTGATAATGCCCGTCACCTCCAGAGAAAGGGAAGTGCCTAGAAAATGTAAAAGGAAACTTAGTTTGAGAGCATCCTGTCTGGCAAGAACTCACTTATCAATAGCTGGGATGTGAAATCCACACTTCTGTATTGTTTTGTCATTATAGTTCCCACTTTGCTATTTTCAGAGTAGCAGCCGTGTTAGTCTGTATTCGCAAAAAGAAAAGGAGTACCTGTGGCACCTTAGAGACTAACCAATTTATTTGAGCATAAGCTTTCGTGAGCTACAGCTCACTTCATCGGATGCATACTACATCGGATGCATCCGATGAAGTGAGCTGTAGCTCACGAAAGCTCATGCTCAAATAAATTGGTTAGTCTCTAAGGTGCCACAAGTACTCCTTTTCACTTTGCTATTGTTTGTCTGTATAATCTCTGTCTGGTTCTGTGATTGTTCCTGTTTGCTGTATAATTAATTTGCTGGGTGTAAACTAATTAAGGTGGTGGGATATAACTGGTTACATAATCATGTTACAATATGTTAGGATTGGTTAGTTAAATTTCAGGAAAATGATTGGTTAAGGTATAGCTAAGCAGAACTCAAGTTTTACTATATAGTCTGTAGTCAATCAGGAAGTGGGGTTGTGTGTGGGGGGGAAATGGGAACAGGGAATGGGGGTGGGGAAATTGGAATTGTGTTTGGCTAAGGGCAGGAATGGGAACAGGGACACAGGTGTAAGGCTCTGTGGTGTCAGAGCTGGGAAGGGGGACACTAAGGAAGGAAACTGGAATCGTGCTTGCTGGAAGTTCACCCCAATAAACATCGAATTGTTTGCACCTTTGGACTTAGGGTATTGTTGCTCTCTGTTCATGTGAGAAGGACCAGGGAAGTAAGTGGGTGAAGGAATAAGCCCCCTAACACCAGGTCAAGTAATCGAGAACGCTGGTCAGGGAAACAACCCACTTCCTTCCCTGATGAACCAAGGGACGCACCCCACCCATGTACTGATTCACTACACCAACACTGACTTGGACTCTGAATAGAGTCTATGGGTGGCGTACCCTACATCACTTATCCACTGATGTTTTAAAAACTCCTGCACCCCAATCTGGGTCTCTGCTGGTTATGTGCTATGTATGCATCTTATGAACCTTGTAACCGACACCTGTAATCCCTCATAACCCAAGCCTGACCCCAGAGGTACAGTACCTTCCTTCTTCACTTGTGTAAATGAGATTTTAAACATTAACTTTAATAAAATTTTTAAATAGCCAATGAGGGTGTAGAAGGTATTTCAATTTAAGGTAGCCGAAAGATAGATCTGGTAAAAGCCAGACACTGTTAATTAATTAGCGATGCTATTGTAAGTGACTAGAAAAAGGGTAGCACACTAATTCTAGCTGGAGCTGAATGGGTGTCGTCTCCACCTCTCCTCGGACGTGCTCCGGGTGCTGGCCCAGTGACTGAGTGGGGTGAACGAGAAAAAGGATCGTACGTTGTGAGAGGGACCTGGAGGGTTTCAAGGCTGAAAAGCCACGGGGGGAGATGGCTGCTCCCAGCTACCAGGGGGATGGGGCCCATTAAGGAACCTGGATAGAAAATGCAGTGGAGAGAGCCTGTGGCGGGGACAGGGCCAGCTCTAGGCACCAGCCTAGCAAGCAGGTGCCTGGGGTGGCAAATGGGAAAGGGCAGCTTCCTGGGCGGTCTGAGCAGGGCACTGCGGTGGCTCCTCTGGTTCCCTCTTCGGCGGCATGCGGGTGGCAGCTTTTTTTTTTCCTTCGCTGCTTGGGGCAGCAAACAAGGTAGAGCTGGCCCTGGGCAGGGAGCAGCGGAGGCTGGATGTTAACAGCCGGGGGCGATGAGGGTAGTAAATCACCCCCCAGCGTCCCCCATACTGGGAAACCCCTGAGCGGCAGGAAGTGAGAAGGCCAGCACCCTCTCTGGTGCTGCACCAATCCTGGGCCAACCTCGATGGACATACGAGGGGGGGAGCACAGGGCAGCCCTGAGCTTCTCCACCCCCAGCCGGGCAGTTGAGGGGGAGCTGCAGGGCCGTGCCATGCAGCCTTGCTGGGACCAGACCCCCGACCCAATGCCCTGTGTGTCCCCCCCGTCACATTGATGCAATGACTCCTGGGGCCAGGAGGGACAGTGTCCTGCATGTGTTCCTCCCTGCCCCCCTTCCTCCCGCAAAGGATAATGACGCTGGTAACCCCATGGGCTAGTGCCCTGTAAGCCCCTCACCCACTGTAGCCCCATGGGGCAGTGCCCTGTGTGTATCCCCCAGCCCCACACATGGGCGGGGGTATGGGGGGAATGATCTCTGGCCTCCACATGGGGCAGTATCCTGGGTATAGCACCCCAACTCCTGCAGGGACCCCTGCTGGCCGGGGGTGTGTGTGTGTGTCCACGATTTGGGCAGTGACCCTTGCTGGCTAAGTGGGGCACCCTCCCCCCCCGGTTATCCCCCCCGACACCGAGGCAGTGACCCCTGGTGGCCTTTAAGCCCTGGGCCCTGGGAAGCGGGGTCTGTGCTTTGGGGGGGGGATAAAAAAGCCCCCCTCGCCCCTCCCCCACCCGGGGTTCTGCCCCCCCGCTTAGCCCCAGCTCCCCCCTCCCCAACCCCTGATTCGGCCCCACCCCTCTCCCCGCCTCCAGCTGTTTGACACCCCCCCCCCCCCGGCACAGTCAGTGTCCGCCCCCTGCCCAGACTCCGCCCCTCCCCCCCGCCCCGCCCGGGCGTTTAGGGCCAAGTCAGGGCAGAGTGAGGGCAATGCGGCTTTAGCGGGTACAATTGAGCATGTGCCTTCCGTGCTCCATGCGCATGCTCAGTCCCACCCAAGGCAGCGCGCGCGCGCGCGCGCGCGCGGGTTCATTGCTGCCGAACCCGCCTCGGGTCAGGCTGGGCCCCAGCGGACGGCCGTGCCCCGGGGCAGGCTGGGAGATGTAGTTCCTGACGCACCTCGGGCCGGAAATGACGTTTGCCCAACCGACGGGTGGAGGCTGTTAGCGAGGCGCGTGAGGGCACCTCCCCCTCCCCACTCGCTGATTGGCGGAGAACCCCTGGGGGCCTCGCGCGCGTGGGGCCTGTCGGGCCGAGACTCCTGGAGCCAGGGGTGGGGGAGGGGCAGACGGCGTGAAATGGGGGGGTCAGGCCAGGGGGGACGGAAAATCAGCCAGGGGAGGGGGAGGGGCAGACGGCGTGAAATGGGGGGGTCGGGGGGGGATGGAAAACTGTAGCTGGGAATCCCTCTCAGCGAGGGGGGCGGGAGCCGGTTCGATCCCCCGCCGCAATGATCCGTTTCGAAGGAGTCCGGCCTCCTCCAGCCTGAGCCAGGTTCTGTCTCGCTGAGAGGCGTGTTCAAGGCCAGGTGGGGCCGTGTGTGTCTCCGCTATTTGGGCAGTGACCCCTGCTGGCTAAGTGAGGCAGTGCCCCCCGGTTATTCACCGACAGAGGAGAGGCTATTTCCTCCCGCTTTGCTTGGCTCAACTCCTCCTTTACATCACCAGCTGCCTTTTCTGTGGCACTCAGCTCCGCCTCCTGTGGTGCCACCCTGGGACTTCCTTTTCCTATCTGCAGACTGCCGGTAGCTCCTGCACGGCTGACTTCCTCTTCTGACTCTGCCCGTGGCTCTCAGACTCATCTCCAGTCCCGCTCCTAAAGGTACCGTGTCAGCCTGAGCGAATTCTCTTGCCCTACGTCTAGTAGTGGCCTGCAGGTTTGTCTACCTCTGTTGGTTCCATCATGCTGACAGGGATGGGAATCGATTCTTTATCCTCCTCTGACACATCTTCTCTCTTTTCTAATTCTTTCCAACAGCTGATCACGGTCTGATCTATAGCCCTCCAGCGACTTTAAGCTGGCATCCAAATTTTGCTGGGCTTCCCTGAGTAGCCCTACTTTTTTATTCAATTTCTTTCCCAGCGAACTACAAGCCACGAGCAGGCATTCACAACTATTCCCTTTACCAGTTTAGCCCTTTTCTTTTTCTGCTCTGTTTCTACATCAAATACTTCACTTACAAAACCCCATGGGTTACCATGCTCAGAAATCCTCTCGCTATTTCTCAGCTGTTCTAAACCTCCCCCCCCCCTTAGATGATCGTATCACTTTAAATAATATTATTTTAACAACACAATTACTTTATAATATTACTTTTTATCTTGCAGTATTATATTCAAAAACCTTAAAATTAAACTTCTAAGTCAAAACCACAACACAACACGAGAAATACTGGGACTGCTGCCAAGCTGCAGTCACAGGAAATTAGGTTTCTGTTTTCTTAAGAGAGTGGGGGAGACACACAATTTGTAAGTCTCTGTAACTTTAACCATTTACTTATGCCTCAGGTGAGATTTCTAGGGGTCTAAGGATGCCTGGAATTCCTGAAAATTCCTGTCACACGCTCATTGAGTCTCCTGGCTAGTTGAAGATGAAGAGATCTAGAATAGATGATGAATGAAGCTCTTTTATATGACACAAGTGCCGGAAATCCTTCCTCTTATGCCCAAATTTCATTCCTCCCCCACAGAAATGTTAGGGTACACTTACCCCATAGGCTAATGTGTACATGCGTATTGTAAGAGAAAAGTGAGTAGGCCTAAAACTCTGGTCAAGCTAACTGTGTACGTGGTCAGAGGGCAGGAGAAGAGAGTGGAAAGTTCCAAGCAGAAAAATTTGTAATAGCCAATGTTGAGAAATATAACAGCCACAGCTAGTGTTAGGAAAGCTCGTAACCGCAAAAGAACAAACTGTGAATAACAGGACAAAGCTTGTTTTTGCTGTATTCCTAATAAGGAAAATGTATTCCTAATAAGGCGAAAAATTAATAAGGAACTGTGTGCAATTGATTGTGGTTTTGATCTATATAAGCTTCTGTGTTCCCTGTTTTGGGTTCGGCAGCTAGGCTGGCTGTGGTCCCCTGCATGCTTGTAATAAAGTGGGCCTCAGGCTGTTCTGAACCAAACACAACGCTTGGTTAACTTTCCACAACAGTATTGATGACAGGTATGTACACACTTGTGGTGTACTTGTTAAGTCTGTGGGTACAACTTTGAAAAACCCGCTATGCCATTCTTCGTTGTCTATTGGTCTGGGTAAAGGTCTTAAACGTAGGCATGGGTGCTTTTTCTATTTGTCTTTCACTTGTCTTTATTGAATTTCATCTCGTTCATTCAGCCTGCTTCTCCAATTTGTAAATGTTACCTTGAATTCTAATCCTGTCCTCCAATGTGCTTGCAACCCCTCGCAGCTGCTGTTATCTGCATATTTAGACAGCATGATCTCCAGTCCATTATCCAAGTAATTAGTGAAAATATTGAATATATCAGATCCAGGACTGGCCCCTGGGCACCCCATTGTATACATCCTCACAGTTGGACAGTGAACCACTAATGATTCCTGTCTGAGTACAGCCTTTCAACATTTTCACCCATTTTATAGCACTTGCATGTACACCACATTTCCCTAGTTCACGGTGAGAATGTCATGGGGGCCTGTGTCAAAAGCCTGACTAAAATCAAGATATGTCCTATCTACAGTGTCCCCTGGATCTATAAGTCCAGTACCCCTGTGAAAGTAGGAAATTAGATTGACTTGGCATTATTTGTTTTTGCAAATCCATGCTGGCTATAACTTATCGCCTTACTGTCCTCTAGGTGCTTACAAATTGATTGTATAATAATTTGTTCATTCAAGGTATCTAAGGAAGGCTTGACTTTATTTCCCGGTTCTCTTTGTTCCCCTTTTAAAAGATCGGTACTCTGTTTGCCCTTCTCCAGTCTTCACCGTTCTCCAGGTGTTCTCAAAGATAATTGCTAATGGTTCCCATATTGCCTCAGCTAATTCCTTGAGCACTCTAAAATGAATTTCATGGCTGACATTAATATATATAATGTATCTACATATTTTTAACCTGTTCTTTCCCTATTGTGGTTTCTGTTTCTTCCTCCTCTTGGTTAATAATAATTAAGACCCTACCTGAATCGCAGGATGATCTTCAAATAATTGCAGCTGAGTTGCAAAGAAGGCTTGGAAAATCGCAGAAAAGTAATAATGGACCTTTATTAATTGCCATAATTTGGAAAGGCCACAGCAGATCTATTTTCTTAATAAAAATCTGCTGGAATAATATAAACACTCAATTATTACATTACGCCTGTGAATTTTTTTGGTAACCAGACAATCTGGTGCAGCTACAGGGCCATAACTAGGGTGGGGTGAGTGGGGCAGCCGCCAAGGGCACAAAGCAGGGCTGGGGAGTAGAAAAATGGGGCAGAAAAATGAGGGCGGAAATTTGCATCACGGACCATGAAATCTGGTCTCTGCCTTCAGAGCTGGGCAGCCGGAGTGGAAAGTGCCCCCACAGTACAGAAGTAAGGATGGCAATTCTAAGCCACCCCTACTTCTCTGCCTTCAGAGCTGGGCACCGGCCAGCATCCACCGCTCTCTCGCCACCCAACTCCAGGCAGCGCTGCTGCCAGCATCAACTCAGGAGTAAGGGTGGGAATACCGCGCCCCCCGAATAGGCTTGCAACCCCCTTTTGGGTCTGGGCTCCTAGTTTGAGAAACGCTTGTGGAGAAATTACACTTTTTCGTGGGTTACTCACTACATAAATAGCAAATTTTGCGGGTGTATAACACATTCGCAAAGTTCACTATTTCTGCCATGACCAACCCTTAAAAATTGTATGATTCCCCCTTCCTGCCCCGTGATTTAAGTAGTACCTGACTTATTGCCTTCTATGTTCCTTGCTAGGTGTAACTTATTTTGTGAGTTAATCTTTCTGATTTTGTCCCCACATGTTCATGGTACTCACTGAGCGGGGGGGAAAACCAATAACAGAAAATGTGGAAGTGGCAGAAGTGCTAAACGACTTTTGTTTCAGTTTTCACCAAAAAGTTTAGTAGCAATTGGACATCTAACTTAATGAATGCCAATGAAAATGAGGTAGGGTCAGAGGCTAAAATAGGGAAAGAACAAGTTAAAAATTTACTTAGTTTAGACGTCTTCAAGTCACCAGGGCCTGATGCAATGCACCCTACAATGCAGAAGGAGCTGACTGAGGAGATATCTGAGCCATTAGCGATTATCTTCTAAAAGTCATGGAAGACGGGAGAGATTCCAGAGGACTGGAAAAGGGCAAATCTAGTGCCCATCTATAAAAAGGGGAGTAAGGACAACCCAGGGAATTTCAGACCAATCAGCTTCTTTTAATTCCCTGGAAAGATAATGGAACAAATAATTAAGCAATCAGTTAGCAAACACCTAGATGATGATAAGGTGATAAGTAACAGTCAGCATGGATTTGTCAAGAACAAATTGTGTCAAACCACCCTAATAGCTTTTTTTTGACGGGGTAACAAGCTTTTGGATAGAGGGGAAGCGGTAGACATGATATATCTTGACTTTAGTAAGGCTTTTGATACTGTCTTGCATGACCTTCTCATAAACAAACTAGAAAAATACAACTGAGATGGAACTACCATTAGGTGGGTGCATAGCTGGTTGGAAAACTGTCCCCAGAGAGTAGTTATCAGTCGTTCACAGTCAAGCTGGAAGGGCATATCGAGTGGGATCCCACTGGGATCAGTTCTGGGTCCGGTTCTGTTCAATATCTTCATCAATGATTTAGATAACGGCATAGCGAATACACTTACAAAGTTTGCGGATGACACCAAGCTGGGAGGGGTTGCAAATGCTTTGGAAGATAGGGTTAAAATTCAAAATGATCAGGACAAAATGGTCTGAAGTAAATAGGATGAAATTTAATAAGGACAAATGCAAAGTACTCCACTTAGGAAGGAACAATCAGTTGCACACACACAAAATGGGAAATGACTGCCTAGTGAGGAGTACTGTGGAAAGAGATCTGGGGGTCATAGTGGATCACAAGCTAAACGAGAGTCAACAGTGTAACACTGTTGTAAAAGAAGCAAACAACTTTCTGGGGTGTATTAGCAGGAGTGTTGTAAGCAAGACACAATAAGTAATTCTTCCGCTCTACTCTGTGCTGATTAGGCCTCATCTGGAGGATTGTGTCCAGTTCTGGGTGCCGCATTTCAGGAAAGATTTGGAGAAAGTTCAGAGAAGAGCAACAAAAATTATGAAAGGTCTAGCAAACATGACCTGTGAGGGAAGATTGAGAAACTTGGGTTGGTTTAGTCTGGAGAAGAGAAGACTGAGAGGGGACATGATAACGGTTTTCAAGTACATGAAAAGTTGTTACAAGGAGGAGGGAGAAAAATTGTTCTTATTAACCTCTGAGGCTAGGACAAGAGGCAATGGGCTTAAATTGCAGCAATGGTGGTTTAGGTTGGACATGAGGAAAAACTTCCTAACTGTCAGGGTGGTTAAGCACTGGAACAAATTGTCTAGGGAGGTTGTGAAATATCTGTCAGTGGAGATTTTTAAGAGCAGGTTGGATAAGACACCTGACAGGGATGGTCTAGATCAGGGGTTCTCAAACTGGGGGTCGGGACCCCTCAGAGGGTGTGAAGTTATTATGTGGGGGGGTCGTGAGCTGTCCGCCTCCACCCCAAACCCCACTTTGCCTCCAGCATTTATAATGGTGTTAAATATATAATGTTTTTAATTTATAAGGGGGGTCGCACTCAGAGGCTTGCTGTGTGAAAGGGGTCACCAGTACCAAAGTTTGAGAATCTCTGGTCTAGAACATACTTAGTCCTGCCATGAGTGCAGGGGATGGGACTAGATGACCTCGCGAGGTCCCTTCCAGTCCTATGATTCTATGCTTGTGCTGTTCTTTTGTACTCATCCATAGCAATCTGTCCATGATTCAAATTTTTGTAGGATTCCTTTTTATTGTCTGGTCAGGGAAGGAGGAGGATCCTGGGAACTACAGGCCAGTCAGCCTCACCTCAGTCCCTGGAAAAATCATGGAGCAGGTCCTCAAAGAATCAATCCTGAAGCACTTACATGAGAGGAAAGTGATCAGGAACAGTCAGCATGGGTTCACCAAGGGAAGGTCATGCCTGACTAATCTAATCGCCTTTTATGATGAGATTACTGGTTCTGTGGATGAAGGGAAAGCAGTGGATGTATTGTTTCTTGACTTTAGCAAAGCTTTTGACACGGTCTCCCACAGTATTCTTGTCAGCAAGTTAAGGAAGTATGGGCTGGATGAATGCACTATAAGGTGGGTAGAAAGCTGGCTAGATTGTCGGGCTCAACGGGTAGTGATCAATGGCTCCATGTCTAGTTGGCAGCCGGTGTCAAGTGGTGTGCCCCAGGGGTCGGTCCTGGGGCCGGTTTTGTTCAATATCTTCATAAATGATCTGGAGGATGGTGTGGATTGCACTCTCAGCAAATTTGCGGATGATACTAAACTGGGAGGAGTGGTAGATACGCTGGAGGGGAGGGATAGGATACAGAAGGACCTAGACAAATTGGAGGATTGGGCCAAAAGAAATCTGATGAGGTTCAATAAGGATAAGTGCAGGGTCCTGCACTTAGGATGGAAGAATCCAATGCACCGCTACAGACTAGGGACCGAATGGCTAGGCAGCAGTTCTGCAGAAAAGGACCTAGGGGTGACAGTGGACGAGAAGCTGGATATGAGTCAGCAGTGTGCCCTTGTTGCCAAGAAGGCCAATGGCATTTTGGGATGTATAAGTAGGGGCATAGCGAGCAGATCGAGGGACGTGATCGTTCCCCTCTATTCGACACTGGTGAGGCCTCATCTGGAGTACTGTGTCCAGTTTTGGGCCCCACACTACAAGAAGGATGTGGATAAATTGGAGAGAGTCCAGCGAAGGGCAACAAAAATGATTAGGGGTCTAGAGCACATGACTTATGAGGAGAGGCTGAGGGAGCTGGGATTGTTTAGTCTGCAGAAGAGAAGAATGAGGGGGGATTTGATAGCTGCTTTCAACTACCTGAAAGGGGGTTCCAAAGAGGATGGCTCTAGACTGTTCTCAATGGTAGCAGATGACAGAACGAGGAGTAATGGTCTCAAGTTGCAATGGGGGAGGTTTAGATTGGATATTAGGAAAAACTTTTTCACTAAGAGGGTGGTGAAACACTGGAATGCGTTACCTAGGGAGGTGGTAGAATCTCCTTCCTTAGAGGTTTTTAAGGTCAGGCTTGACAAAGCCCTGGCTGGGATGATTTAACTGGGAATTGGTCCTGCTTCGAGCAGGGGGTTGGACTAGATGACCTTCTGGGGTCCCTTCCAACCCTGATATTCTATGATTCTATGATTCTATGATTCATTAAAGAGCTTACTGACCAAATAAAGCAAAATACGCAAGCTAAGCTCAATATACTTAAACAGGTTACAGAATGTAATTTCTTACCCTGAATGTTATTTTAGGCAGGTTGCAAAGTTTCTGTGGTTCAGAGTTCCAGTTATATTTCTTTTCAGACTGGACCCCTGTCTCAGTGTGGACTCCCCCCTGCCTTCCCTTCAGATGGCTTTAGCAGTCTTTCTTCTTGAGGAGACAGGCCATGGAGAGGAGGCGTCTCGTTTGCCTTCCTCCCCACCCTTAAATAAGATTTACATAAAGCGGGAATCTTTTATTTCTCAAACTTGACCCCCCCTTCCCTTCCAGTGGAAAGTTACAAGAAGTCCTAGGTGTCATGGACTCACAGGTCATGCCCACTCTTGGCCCCATGCGGTCTCTGGGGGAAACCCCCTTCAGTGAGACAGCCCTTCTCAGGGGTCCACTCTCTCTCGGGGGGTTACCTCCTGAAGCCGCACCTCTCTGAACCTTAGCACACCTGTTTCTTGCCGTGGGCCCCCTCAGGGAGTCCACTTGCTCTAGACCCCCGGGGCCTCTACTCCCAGAGGGAATGATGCAACCCTGTTCTCTAGATCAGAGCGACTCTCAGCCAGAAGGGTTTATTGAGTGCCTGAACACAGCATAGGAAACTCTCAGGGCCCTCAGGCCTGGCCTTCCTCAGCACAGCACATCCAAGTCTCCCCTGCTTCCAGGTGGGCTCTGCCTGGTCTCTCTCTCTCCAGTCCCGAGCCCCCCTGCTTCCTGGCTGGGCATTTGATATCACCTGCCTTTTTGAAGTCTGTTGTCCTTATTTTCCTGCTCTAATGCCTTCCTTCTCTTAGAATCACAAAATCATCATTTCATGAACACTTTCACCCATATTGCTTTCCACCTTCCGTTTCTTAACTAACTCCTGCCTGTTAGTCGGAATCAACCCTAAAATGCCTGTCCCCCTGGTTACTACGTCCATCTTCTGAAGCAAACAGGTGTCCCCAACACATTCCAAGAACTTATTGGACACTTTGTTTGAATTCCTTTTGTACGGATGTCTGGGTAGTTAAAGTCCCATGTCTTTCCCCTGTTCCCCCATTACTAATTGTGTTTTGAATATTTCTTTTATTTGCATGACAGAGTCGAGAACATCAGTCTGCAGGGAAAGAGAGCCGCGGGGAATTGTGATGTGACGTTACTGTCCAGTTCTGACATGTCCCCTTCTTGCCCTGACAGGCTGCAACGTTACGTCCCATCCTTCCAGGGACCAGGGACGGGAAATGGCTGCCGTGGGGCCAGTTCAGGTAGGGATTATCGGGGAGTTACTGGTGGGCTCCTTTTGGCAGGAGAAGGGCAGTAAATACATAGGAGGTGGGTGCTTCTGTGGGTGGTCGGCAGGTGGGAGGGGGCAGGAAATACACAGGCTGGAGAAAGGGAGGGGGACAGGGTGTGACAAACCTGCTGGGATTTGTTTACAGTGGGGCCTAGATGCTAGCAACAGACCCATGGGGTTTGTGGGTGGAAATTCCCTAATTTGTCAAGCAGGAAACAGCCCCCTGGACTGGGCTGGGGAAATGTACCAGACTCCAGTACTGGAGTCTGAACTTAATAGCCAGAGGGTAACCTCCAGTGAGGCCCAGGGAAGACACCCCATCCCTTTCCATCCAACTGCTGGCACGGGGACGGGAGTTGGGATTCCTACCAGGGGGCTGGCTGTCCCTGGACTCTCCTGGGGGCTCTATGTCTTGTATCCACTTCTGGCTGGTAGGTGAGTGTTGACTGTGAAGACCGCGGCCATCTCTGTCTGGCTCTCTCTCTTTCTCCCCTCACCCTGATGCCTCCTGGCTGCTCTGATGGAGAGGGGGTCGGATCCTGCCTGCCTGCCTCCCAGAGCTTCCATGTGATTGGCCCTCCTCCCCTGTGAACGGAGGGGTTGTCACTGGGCAGCAGGTGCAGAGTGGGGGGCTCTTGCTCTTTCAGGGGCCGGTGACTTTCGAGGAGGTGGCTGTGTATTTCACTGAGGAAGAGTGGGCTCTGCTGGACCCCGCTCAGAGAGCCCTCTACGGAGACGTCATGCGGGAGAATTATGAGAACGTGACCTCGCTGGGTAAGGATTCCTGTCCCCTCGGTTCTTAGAAGGAGAAATGGAGAATTAAGGTTCACATTGCACCCTCAGTTTTTCCCTCTTTCAGCAACCCCCTGACAGGCCAATGACACACAGACTAGCACTCGACCCTCCCCGCTACAGAACGCTTTGGGAGCAGAGCACAGGCGCGGGACAGCACAAACGCTAACACCGTCTCTTTGCTAAGGCAAAACTTGGCGTTAGGTCCAATGTAGGGAACGGAAGCTGCCTACCCCTGGCCTGCACTCAGACACTGAGCCTACTGCGCACAATCCATCTCAGACTTCCATAATGTCACCAACCCTTTACCCTTCCAATGAGGATTCCTTCCGAGTCGTTGCCTTCACTTACCCCTTTCTGAGCCCCGGAGACCCCTAGCATGTACGGCACCAGCCTGCCGACAATCCTTGTGGCAAGAACATGCCCTTGTGCGCCTTTATTGACGCTACCTACACCACTCAGCACTGAAATGAGGAATACCTGTTCCTTACAGTTTCACGTGCACCTCTATTCATGGCACAGCTCTGCCCAGCTGCTCCCACTAGTCCCTCCACCATTCATTTAAAGCTGCAGCTGGCACAGTGCACGCTGCTGGAGTGAATGCGGAGAAATGCTGGTATTCAAATCTGAGGAACGTAAAACACACAGTGGCATGTTCTTAGTCCTTCCTTCTGTTGATCAATAAATTTTAAGGCTGGGGGAGACTTAGGTCATCTAGTCTGACCTCCTGTGTAATACAGGCCATGGAGTTTCATCCAGTTACCATTGTAGTGAGCTGAATTCCTTGTGTTTGACGAAAACATCTTCCAGAAAGGCATCCTGTCCTGACTTGAAGACTTCAAGAGATGGAAAATTTGCCCCTTCCTTGGGTAGTTTGGTAACCTTGGCACCACCCTTCCTGACCTATTCCCAATGATATTTTCCAGCTCCAGGGCTAGGGGGTAGGGGCGGAGTTAAGGTTACATTGCAGGGGTGGTGTGTAGTTTAATTCTTCATTTCCTGGTTTTCAGAGGTTTTATTTTTCACCACCATCCACATGCTGGAAGGGCACGAGGCAGCACTAGGCATCCTTAACTCTGCTTAATGTACTTTATGGGCCTTTAATTTCCTTGGTTTTCTGTTTAATGGACTTTTTTGCCACTGTAACTATGTCAACACTACAGTTTTTGCTGCAATTTATGTCAGGTGGGGATGCGATTTTTGACATCGCTAACTTACAGAGCAATGGCTCAGAGGTAGTTCCAGCACCTCTGGTGAAAGTCCCAAGGGGGTCTCTGTGACCCAACCCATCACAGGGAGGTCTGGTGAGGGGTAGGAAGGGAAGGTTTCAGGGAGTCAGAGATTGTAGCACTTCACTGAGGCACCGGACTACACAGCTGTTTTTATGGGCTAGCACCTACAGTGGAGCACCCATAGGGAGACACATCTCAAAGAACCATCGTTGATGCACAAGTTGAGTAACTTCTTCTTGTGCTGTTACCTGATCTCACTGGTCGTCTTTCCCCTGAGCAGGGTTTCCAGTTTCCAAACCCGATGTCATCTCTCAGCTGGAACGAGGGGAAGAGCCGTGGGCCCCAGATCTCCGGGGCTCAGAGGAAAGAGAGATCCTGAGAGGCAGCCGCTTGGGTGAGGGATGATTAAACCTACTCAGTGCTTGAAGGAAACAGCTGGGATTCCCAACAAAGACCTTGTGAGGTTTCTGGGTTCAGGATGGTCCCAGCAGGTGTCATATCCTCAGGGCAGATACTGTTCATGGCTCCCTACCCATCCTAACTCCTGGCAGTAGTTCCCTCCCCAAGCTCTCTTCTCCCTGGGGAGTGTATGTATGGGAACTGGATGCAGAATTGATCCCCTCCTCTCGCTTTGGGGAAGAATTGGGGGAAATTCAGTCCCTGGTTTTTCTCCATCTCCAGCTATTCTCTTGGTTTGTTCCCCCCTTTTCTCTTCTGGTTTCTGAGGTTTTTCTTTCTCTGTCCCAGCAGGTGATGGGATGGTGGGAGAGACCATGGAGCAAAATCCTCAGCAGGAAGAGGATCAAGTGGAACCACAGGGGACGTTATTGCAAAGATGCACAGGGAGTGTGTCCGGGAGTTGTGAGCAGGGAAAAGGCTCTCAGGGGCAGCACAGGCCGGAGAAGGGGCAGGGAAACCAGCCAGTGCAGACAGTTGGAATACCTGTTAATTATCGGGGAACTCACAAAGGCCTCAAGGAAACCATGTCCCAGCAGAGAATCCTGACGGGAGAGAGAAATAACACGGGCTTTGAGTGTGGGAAAAAGTTCAGGAGGCGCTCACACCTTATTACCCATCAGAGAATCCACACCAGAGTGAGACCCTATGGATGCTGTGAGTGCGGGAAAACCTTCACTGAGCGCTCAACCCTTATTCGCCATCAGAGCATCCACACCGGAGTGAGACCCTATGAATGCTGTGAGTGCGGGAAAGCCTTTGCTGAGAGCTCAAACCTTATTCGCCATCAGAGCATCCACACAGGGGAGAAACCCTATAAATGCTGTGAGTGCGGGAAAGCCTTTGCTCGGAGCTCACACCTTATTCGCCATCAGAGGATCCACACAGGGGAGAAACCCTATGACTGCTGTGAGTGCGGGAAAACCTTCACTCGGAGCTCACACCTTATTCGCCATCAGAGGATCCACACAGGGGAGAAACCTTATGAATGCTGTGAGTGCGGGAAAACCTTCGCTCAGAGCTCAGGCCTTATTACACATCAGAGGAGCCACACAGGAGAGAAACCCTATAAATGCTGTGAGTGCGGGAAAACCTTTGGTGGGAGCTCAGAGCTTATTACACATCAGAGGATCCACACAGGAGAGAAACCCTATAAATGCTGTGAGTGCGGGAAAACCTTCATTGATCGCTCACACCTTATTCGCCACCAGAGGATCCACACAGGAGAGAAACCCTATAAATGCTGTGAGTGCGGGAAAACCTTCACTCAGAGCTCAGGCCTTATTACACATCAGAGGAGGCACACAGGGGAGAAACCCTATAAATGCTGTGAGTGCGGGAAAACCTTCGCTCAGAGCTCAGGCCTTATTACACATCAGAGGATCCACACAGGGGAGAAACCCTATGAATGCTGTGAGTGCGGGAAAACCTTTGCTGGGAGATCAGGACTTATTATACATCAGAGGATCCACACAGGAGAGAAACCCTATAAATGCTGTGAATGCGGGAAAACATTTGCTGGGAGATCAGGCCTTATTACACATCAGAGGAGTCACACAGGAGAGAAACCCTATGAATGCTGTGAGTGCGGGAAAACCTTCGCTGGGAGATCAGGCCTTATTACACATCAGAGGAGCCACACAGGAGAGAAAATCCTATGAATGCTGCGAGTGCGGGAAAACCTTTGCTGGGAGATCAGGCCTTATTATACATCAGAGGAGTCACACAGGAGAGAAACCCTATAAATGCTGTGAGTGCGGGAAAACCTTCCATCACAGCTCTTCTCTTATTTATCATCAGAGAAGCTGCAAGGGAGATAAACACCATGAAAATCTTGTCTAGGGCTCAGAAAAGATGGTTTTTTCCTTTTCCTAATTCCCAAGTAGTGCACTTTAAGGCAGCATTTGTGGTGTCTCAGTTCCTTCAGGTGAGTTGTCTGCTTTTCCCTTTTGCAGCTCACCCTTCCTTGGAGTGAAGCCCACAGTGTTTTTCATCAACTCCTTTGTCCTGTGTCATTGTCAGGGTTCCCTCCCCACTCTGAACTCCAGGGTACAGATGTGGGGACCCGCATGAAAGACCCCCT
Source organism: Natator depressus (assembly GCF_965152275.1). NCBI lineage: Eukaryota > Metazoa > Chordata > Testudines > Cheloniidae > Natator > Natator depressus. The sequence continues at coordinate 75,463 of NC_134261.1, read as the reverse complement.
AAGCTTATTCTTAACAGCTTAGGTTAAAAACTTCCTCAAGGTACAAACTTTGCCTTGTCCTTGAACCCTATGCTGCCACCACCAAGTGTGTTAAACAAAGAACAGGGAAAGAGACCACTTGGAGATGTCTTCCCCCAAAATATCCCCCCAAGCCCTACACACCTCCTTTCCGGGGGAGGCTTGAGAATAATATCCTAACCAATTGGTTACAAAATCATCAAAGACCCAAACCCCTGGATCTTGGAACAATGGAAAAATCAGTCAGGTTCTTAAAGGAAGGATTTCATTAAAAAAAAAAAAGAAAGATAAAAGTCATCTCTGTAAAATCAGGATGGAAAATACTTTACAGGGTATTCAGATTCAAAACACAGAGCATCCGCCTCTGGGCAAAACCTTAAAGTTACAGAAAACAGGAATAAACCTCCCTCTTAACACAGGGAAAATTCACATGAAACCAAAAATAAACTAATCCGCCTTGCGTGGCTTACCTCTACTGGTTGCAATATTGGAGACTTGGATTAGGATGGGTTGGAGAAGATGGATTTCTGTCTGGCCTCTCTCAGTCCCAAGAGAGAACAAACGTGAACAAAGAGCACAAAACAAAAGCCTTTTCCCCCACCAAGATTTGAAAGTATCTTTTCCTCTTATTGGTCCTTTGGGTCAGGTGCAAGCCAGGTTAGCTGAGCTTCTTAACCCTTCACAGGTAACAGGATGTTGCCTCTGGCCAGGAGGGATTTTCTAGCACTGTATAGAGAAAGGTGGTGACCCTTCCCTGTATATTTATGACAGTGATGGAAGTGTGCGTCCCTCCAACAGGAATGTCCATCAGACCCAGGTGGGGGAACCAGGAGTGACACAACTATTTTTTCAAGAAAGAAAATAGCCCATATAGCGGCCAGGGTAACGTAGCAAATTTTCTCACCACTGGACACAAGCTCCAGCACTGTTCCTAGTCTAACCAAATTTGGAGCATCAAGTTTATACTTTTCCTCCCACTGCAAAGTGATTGTTAGTCATCAGGTTCCCCCATTAGGGACAGATTGCCTCATTTCCAGTTGTTCCCACGTTGCACTGGGTTCTGCTGAATAGCAGTTGGGTTTTGTACCATTTTTCTCAAAGTAAATATAACAGAGAAGGTGCAGGGATAGAGGGTGTGACTAAGTGGGGATTTTCCCTTATGTTGTTTGTGTTCCCTTACTGTTCCCTTACTGTTGAGCCTATGTGAGTTTTACTGTTTTGCATGAATACTGCGTGTGCCTCAGTTTTCCTGTGTGCTGCACCAATACCTCGGTGGTGGGAATAGGGGTGTGTGACTTTGGCTGAGACGTCTGGGGCTGGTGAGGCTGTGTGACGTTGCAGTCTCTATGCTTTATGGAAATATGCTTTTGAATATGACAGAACTGGAATATGCTTTACACTAAATACCCCTTGTATGGTGTCGTTAGAAAGCTTGTAATCTACGAAATGTTCATCCTATTTGTTTGCATGTATTATCTCTACATCTGGAGGTAGGAGAATAAGCTATAAACTTGTATCACTGATGTAAACATATTAAGTGGAGGCCATTAAGGGTGTTCCAGAAACAATCAGTTGTAAATGGCCTTAGTTACTTGAAAGACTTCCTGTGTATGTGTGGGCCAGCCCATGGGGAATGGAGACTAGGGGTCTTACAGTGACATGTGACCATGTAACCTGATGATGAAATCCATCTTAAATCTAGTACTTTTCCATTTAGAAGGCGGGGTGGGGACCCAGAGAGACAAAAGATTCCTGCCTTGTGTCAAAGCTATAGAAGGGGGTGGAGCAGGACAAAGGGGGCCAGTCATGAGAAATCCCCTGCTTACCACCTGAGATGTCTGCTGGAACTAACACTACCTGGGGAAAGGATTGGGCCCAGACTAGGAAGGAGTCTAATCTGTGAAAGAAATTTATTGGAACATCTCTGAGGGTGAGATATTACCTGTAATCAGTTTCTTAATGTATTAGGCTTAGACTTGCGTGTTTTTCTTTATTTTGCTGGGTGACTTACTTTGTTCTGTCTGTTATTACTTGAAACCACTTAAATCCTGATTTTTATACTTGACATCATTTTTGTTTATTAATAAACCCAGAGTAAGTGATGAATACCTGAGGGAGCAAACAGCTGTGCATATCTCTCTATCAGTGTTACAGAGGGCAGACAATTTATGAATTTACTCTGTATAAGCTTTATGCAGAGTAAAATGGATTTATTTGGGGTTTGGATCCCATTGGGAAGTTGGTGTCTGGGTGCTGGAGACAAGTAAGCTGCTGAGCTGTTTTCACTTAAAGCCTGCAGCTTTGGGGGCATGGTCCAGACCCTGGGTCTGTGTTGTAGCAGGCTAGCATGTCTGGCTCAACAAGACAGGGTTCTGGAAGTCCCAAGCTGGCAGGGAAAATGGGCTCCGAGGTAATTTCAGCACATCGGGTGACAGTCCCAAGGGGGTGTCTGTGTCTGAACCTGTCACATGGTGCCCTTCATAACCTGAGACCCAGGAATGGGATGCAACCAGGTGACTCTTTGCTCAGAAAGAGAGACAAGGAGGAGGAGCAATGGGGGTGTCTGACTTTGGGTCACTGGAAGCTGGCAGTCTGCTTGGGGGGACTGGAAGCGGGGGAGTCCAGGGCATCTGGCCCTCGACTCCCCAAAATGGACTTGGCCAAAAGTCAGTGATTTCTGTGCTAACAAGTTCTGTTCTACACCGTGTTCCTGTCGAATAATAAACCTTCTGTTTTACCGGCTGGCTGAGAGTCACTGCTGACTGCGGAGCTGGGGGGCAGAGCCCTCTGGCTTCCCTGGGAGCCCCGTCCGGGCGGACTCGATGCGGAAAGTGCACGGTGTGGAAGGGGATGCTGAATGCTTCGATGTCAGACCCGGGAAGGTCGAAGTTGTGTCAGCTTCTTGCCCTGGTGACAGTGTGATGAGAGAGAGGAGACATGGTCCCCCAGAGTCCTGATTGGCTTTATATGGAGTAGTTCCAGAGCATTGCCTGGTGACTCTGTGACTGAGGGGGAAAAATGTGTTTTTTTTCAACCTCTGTGACGCCTGAAGAAGTGCTTAGTCGGAGGGATTCCCACCTTCCGAATTACCCCAGCAGTGTTTCCTCTTTTTGAGCCATGTAGAATTGATCTTCTCCACTTTCTACAGTTCCACCACTCAATGTGTCCTATGATTCAGGGTTCTCAGCCCTCTGTTTGTGGATCACAGTTTGTTTTCTTTGCTCCTAAAACAGTAATTTAGGGCCTGAGATGAAAGTGTCACAGACCTGGATGGGGAATTTGAATGGATCTGAAATACAGTGAGATCATTTGGAGTTTAAATCCCAGTTTCCAACTGTTGGCAAAGCCTGTTGTAGGACTTTTCCTACTGAGATGGGATTGTTTGCAGATGGGGAGGCTGGCTGGTTGGTTTGTTTTTTGGTTTTTCCATTATGACAATACTGGAACTTTTGTAAATAATATGACTCAAAACTAATGAGTGAAGGAGATTTGAATGGCTCAGAGGAGAATGCAATGGGAGAATTTCTTGTCCTGATTCTGAGTCGTGTAGCCCAGTGGTCTCCAAACTTTTTTGATCGCACACCCCCAGGGCCAGCTCTAGCAAAGCAAAAAACAAAAGAAAAAATGTGGAAGAGCTGCCGCAGGCATGCTGCCGAAGAATCAAAGGCGGCAGCTCCTTCGGCGGTGACCCTCCTGCTGCGCACCCCCAGGGATGGTCTTGCGCACCCGCTGTGGTGCGCGCACCCCACTTTGGAGTCCACTGGTGTAGCCTATAGGACTAACTGGCTTGCTTGCATAGATGTATCTTTTCGTTTAAGTTTAAGTATTTGGTTTTTTTGTAATAGGTTTATAGATTTATATTAAAGTAAATCTTGGCTGTAACGCAAGAGACCTAAAGGCCATATCCTGTGTGTTAAGCTTAGGGAAGTTAACACATCTATATTAAGACCATTTACCCAGAAAAGTAAAGTTAACCTATATCTTGTTACCTAAATAAATAAGTTTCCACGCATATGTCTATAACCTTCTACCTAGACCAATAGATAATGAAGAATGGCATAAAGGGTTTTTCAGTGTGGTACCCACAGACTTAACAGGTACATCACAAGGAAACTTAACGTGCATATACTGTATACGTGTCATCAATATGCACAAACCTTCTAGCTTATGGGGTAAGTGTACCCTAACATTTGTGGGTGAGGAATAAAATTTGGGCATAGGAGGAAGGATTTCCAGCACTTGTGCCCTATAAAAGAGGTGACCCACCTCGCTAGAGCACTTCACTTCAGTCCGCTCTGTCATTTTCACTTACTCTGTCTTACACTCACTCTATCTATTCTATCTACAATGGCTACTACTATTGGTAGGCTATACTTGTTCTTCTTAAACTTTAAGTTTCAAGGGAACTAGGCTCAGCTTGGTTTCTTTTATTCTGAGTTTTGTTTTATTAGGTTTTAAGTTTAAGTTAGTCAAGTAAACCCTAAGTTAGCTCTTAGCATTAGTTTTTCTAAGCTCTGCATCAAGAATTGAGAAACCTGAACTGCAAGGCTGGTCCTGTGTCTCTTACCCCAGGTTATCAAGGAAGGGTGTGAGTACATTAACCAAAGCTTTGTAGCATATAATACTATATTATCATATGTATCTTTTGAATAGCAGTAATGCAATTGTAACTTTGTAATTCTGGGTATTTTACCATTTACTTACTATTATAAATTTTAATAAAAAGTCTGTAAGGCTATATCTGTCTCAGTGTGAGCTTCCTGTCATACCCTAACCTAGTGGCTAACCTAGTGAGGAGGGCTTTAAACTAGGTTCACCGGGGGAAGGAGACCAAAGCCCTGAGGTAAGTGGGGAAGTGGGATACTGGGAGGAAGCACGAGCAGGAGAGCGTGAGAGGGGAGGGCTCCTGCCTCATACTGAGAAAGAGGGACGATCAGCGAGTTATCTCAAGTGCCTATACACAAATACAAGAAGCCTGGGAAACAAGCAGAGAGAACTGGAAGTCCTGGCGCAGTCAAGGAATTATGATGTGTTTGGAATAACAGAGACTTGGTGGGATAACTCACATGACTGGAGCACTGTCATGGATGGATATAAGCTGTTCAGGAAGGACAGGCAGGGCTGAAAAGGTGGGGGACTTGCATTGTATGTAAGGGAGCAGTATGACTGCTCAGAGCTCAAGTATGAAACTGCAGAAAAACCTGAGAGTCTCTGGATTAAGTTTAGAAGTGTGAGCAACAAGGGTGATGTCGTGGTGGGAGTCTGCTATAGACCACCGGACCAGGGGGATGAGGCGGATGAGGCTTTCTTCCGGCAACTCACGGAAGTTACTAGATTGCAGGCCCTGGTTCTCCTAGGAGATGTCAATCACCCTGATATCTGCTGGGAGAGCAATAGAGCAGTGCACAGACAATCCAGGAAGTTTTTGGAAAGTGTACGGCACAATTTCCTGGTGCAAGTGCTGGAGGAACCAACTAGGGGCAGAGCTCTTCTTGACCTGCTGCTCACAAACCGGGAAGAATTAGTAGGGGAAGCTAAAGTGGATAGGAACCTGGGAGGCAATGACCATCAGATGGTCGAGTTCAGGATCCTGACACAAGGAAGAAAGGAGAGCAGCAGAATACGGACCCTGGACTTCAGAAAAGCAGACTTTGACTCCCTCAGGGAACTGATGGGCAGGATCCCCTGGGAGAATAACATGAGGGGGAAAGGAGTCCAGGAGAGCTGGCTGTATTTGAAAGAATCCTTATTGAGGTTACAGGGACAAACCATGCCGATGCGTAGAAAGAATAGTAAATATGGCAGGCGACCGGCTTGGCTTAACAGTGAAATCCTTGCTGATCAAACACAAAAAAGAAGCTTACAAGAAGTGGAAGATTGGACAAATGACCAGAGAAGAGTATAAAAATACTGCTCGGGCATGCAGGAGTGAAATCAGGAAGGCCAAATCACACCTGGAGTTACAGCTAGCAAGAGATGTTAAGAGTAACAAGAAGGGTTTCTTCAGGTATGTTAGCAACAAGAAGAAAGCCAAGGAAAGTGTGGGCCCCTTACTGAATGAGGGAGGCAACCTAGTGACAGAGGATGTGGAAAAAGCTAATGTACTCAATGCTTTTTTTGCCTCTGTCTTCACGAACAAGGTCAGCTCCCAGACTGCTGCACTGGGCAGCACAGCATGGGGAGGAGGTGACTAGCCCTCTGTGGAGAAAGAAGTGGTTCGGGACTTTAGAAAAGCTGGACGAGCACAAGTCCATGGGGCTGGATGCACTGCATCCGAGGGTACTAAAGGAGTTGGCGGATGTGATTGCAGAGCCATTGGCCATTATCTTTGAAAACTCATGGCGATCCGGGGAAGTCCCAGACGACTGGAAAAAGGCTAATGTAGTGCCCATCTTTAAAAAAGGAAAGGAGGAGGATCCTGGGAACTACAGGCCAGTCAGCCTCACCTCAGTCCCTGGAAAAACCATGGAGCAGGTCCTCAAGGAATCAATTCTGAAGCACTTAGAGGAGAGGAAAGTGATCAGGAACAGTCAGCATGGATTCACCAAGGCCAAGTAATGCCTGACTAATCTAATTGCCTTCTATGAGGAGATAACTGGCTCTGTGGATGAGGGGAAAGCGGTGGACGTGTTGTTCCTTGACTTTAGCAAAGCTTTTGACACGGTCTCCCACAGTATTCTTGCCAGCAAGTTAAAGAAATATGGGCTGGATGAATTGACTATAAGGTGGATAGAAAGTTGGCTAAGATTGTCGGGCTCAACGGATAGTGATCAATGGCTCCATGTCTAGTTGGCAGCTGGTATCAAGTGGAGTGCCCCAAGGGTCGGTCCTCGGGCTGGTTTTGTTCAATATCTTTATAAATGATCTGGAGGATGGTGTGGATTGCACCCTCAGCAAGTTTGCAGATGACACTAAACTGGGAGGAGAGGTAGATACGCTGGAGGGTAGGGATAGGATACAGAGGGCCCTTGACAAATTAGAGGATTGGGCCAAAAGAAATGTGATGAGGTTCAACAAGGACAAGTGCAGAGTCCTGCACTTAGGACGGAAGAATCCCACGCACCGCTACAGACTAGAGACCGAATGGCTCGGCAGCAGTTCTGCAGAAAAGGACCTAGGGGTGACAGTGGACGAGAAGCTGGATATGAGTCAACAGTGTGCCCTTGTTGCCAAGAAGGCCAATGGCATTTTGGGATGTATAAGTAGGGGCATAGCGAGCAGATCGAGGGACGTGATCGTTCCCCTCTATTCGACATTGGTGAGGCCTCATCTGGAGTACTGTGTCCAGTTTTGGGCCCCACACTACAATAAGGATGTGGAAAAATTGGAAAGAGTCCAGCGGAGGGCAACAAAAATGATTAGGGGATTGGAACGCATGAGTTATGAGGAGAGGCTGAGGGAACTGGGATTGTTTAGTCTGCGGAAGAGAAGAATGAGGGGGGATTTGATAGCTGCTTTCAACTACATGAAAGGGGGTTCCAAAGAGGATGGATCTAGACTGTTCTCAGTGGTAGCAGATGACAGAACGAGGAGTAATGGTCTCAAGTTGCAGTGGGGGAGGTTTAGGTTGGATATTAGGAAAAACTTTTTCACTAGGAGGGTGGTGAAGCACTGGAATGCGTTACCAAGGAGGTGGTGGAATCTCCTTCCTTAGATATTTTTAAGGTCAGGCTTGACAGAGCCCTGGCTGGGATTATTTAGTTGGGGATTGGTCCTGCTTTGAGCAGGGGGTTGGACTAGTGGACCTCCTGAGGTCCCTTCCAACCCTGATATTCTATGGTTCTATACCCCCAAGGGTCCTTAGTAAATTCCGTGAAGCCTAATTCGGAACAAAAACTTTTATCTTCTCTTCAAACAAATTGGCAAGCCTAAAACCAATACTGTTAATATTATTAATTAATAAAATAACATTAATTTAATTAATTTATTTTATATTAGCATACCCTAAATCAGGCTACAGTCATCATGTTTAACCTGCTCTGGAATTTCTAGTTATATGAAACTGGATGTATCTTGTGTGATGTGGGTTTTTCCTCTTCCGGCACATTTGGTCACAAAATCAGATATTTATTTTATTTGCCAGACTGTAGCTCAGATTTCCTGGGGACTTTGAGAAAGTGACTATTTACTGAAATAGTCATTTCTTATTTTATTTTTGCTTTTTCTCTGCTCCCTCCATGGTGAAATGGAGAAACTTCAAGTGCAGTTCAGTCAACAGGAGAGACGACTCCAAGCTATTGGACGTGCTACCAACTGGTTCTAAATCTCCAGTCTGAAATGGCGAACTAGAGCACACCCCAACTTGTGCAACTAACTGAAGCGACTGCACACAATCACACTGCTGCTCGATTGTTTTAGGTCAATATTGTCTCTGATGATCCGGGGAGAGAATTCCACAGTCAGTAACGAAGAACTGGGCAAAAGGCCCCTGTCTCTGTTTCCCAAGGTAGTTTTGAAAGAGGCTTTTGTGACAGATGAACACCCATCTTCACACCCTGCACGGGGGGTTCTCAGCCTTTGTCTTTCTGAGCACGGGGGCAGCTCGGGTCTCTGGGCTACAGCTGCTGGGTGGGGGGCAGCTCTGGGCTACACGTCACAAGCGCGTTGCACATAGCACACAACACGACACACACAGCACACGACACCGACACACAAAACACCACACACAAAAAATCACACATATGACACCAACACAAACACAAAACACATCACACGACACACAAAACGGTACACAAAAAAAATTACACACAAAAATCGACACAAATCAAAACAAGACACACACAAAAACGACACACAAAAGAAAAATGATACACAAAACACCACACACAAAAAATCACACACACGGCACATGACACCGACACACAAACACAACACCTCACACGAGACACAAAACGGCACACAACACAACACACAAAAGATCATGCACAAAAAATCACACACACAAAAATCGACACACAAAAAAAGGCAAAACAAAACAAAAAAGAAAAGACACACAAAAGAACCAGACACACAAAACAACACACACAAAAAATCGACACAAAACAAAAAAAAACACAAAAAGCAAATGACACACAAAACAACACACACAAAAAATCACACAAATACCGACAAACACACAACACCTCACACGACACACAACGCACACACCACAACACAGAAAAAATCACACACAATACCGACACAAACACACAACCTCACACGACACACAAAACGCACATACCACAACACACGCAACATGACACAAAACACCACACAGAAAAAATCACACAATACCAACACAAACACACAACACCTCACACAACACACAAAACGGCACACAACACATCACACAGAAAAAAATCACACACAAAAAAATTGCGCACCGCAGTTGCACGTCGCTCGCGCGTCGCGTGTCGCACACGCACATCACTCGCACGTCGCATGTCACACACAAAAAATCGACACAAAAAGACAATACAAAAACAAAGACACACAAAACACAAAATCACACACACAACACATGACACCGACACTCAAACACACAACACCTCACGACACACAAAACGCATGCAACGCAACACGCAACACGCACACAAAACACGACACAAAACGCATGCAACACAACACACAACACGATACACAAATCACACACAACACGACACCACACACACGACACCTCACATGACACACAAAACACATGCAACACAACACATGCAACAACACACGCAACACTACACACAAAAAATCACACACACAACACACGACACGATGCACAAACACACACCACCTCACACGACACATGAAACGCACACAACACAGAACTCGACACACAACACCACACACATGACACACAAAACAGCACACACAAAATCACACAAAGTCGACACACATGACACAACACCACCCACAACACATAACACACAAACACACAACACCTCACATGACACACGAATCGCACAGAACACACACAACATGACACAAAACACCACACACAAAAAATCACACGCAAAAAAAGACAAAAAAATCGCATGTCGTGTGTTGCACACATGTCGCACCTCGCGCATTGCATGCACGTGGCATGTGGCTAGCATGTGGCGTGTTGTATGGCGCGCGTCACATGCACGTCGCACCTGTCACACACAAAAAAATCGACACAAAAAAGACAATACAAAAGACACACAACACACAATCACACAACACATGACACCGACACACAAACACACACCTCACATGACACACAAAACGCATGCAACACAACACACATGACACACAACACAAAAATCACACACACGACACCGAAACACAAACACACAACATGTCACACGACACACAAAACGCACACAACACACACAACTCAACACACAAAACACCAAACACACAAAATCACACACACAAAAATTGACACACACAAAATGACACACAACACCACACAAAAAAATCGACACACACACACAACACGACACACACAAAATCACACATACAAAAAAATTGTGCGTCACACACACATTGCACGTCACGTGTTGCACACACGCTTCGCACGTTGCTCGCACATCGTGCGTCGCACACAAAACACCACACAAAAAATGACGTTGTGCGTCATGCCGCTTACAATGCACACAAAACATCACACACAAAAATCATGCGTCGCACATCACGTGTCGCATGCACATTGCACGTCGCGCATTGCACGTTGCACATCGCACACACGACACACAAAACACCACACAAAAAATAACACACACAACACATGACACCGACACAAACAACATCACACAAAAAATATCGCGCGTTGCACATAGCAGACAACGCACACAACACAACACACACACACACAAAACATCACACACAAAAAATAGGGCGTCACAGGCACGTGGCGCATCGCACGTCACTCACACGTCGCACATCTCACCAAAAAAATGACACACAAAAAAAAGCTTTCAGAGTAGCAGCCGTGTTAGTCTGTATTCGCAAAAAGAACAGGAGGACTTGTGGCACCTTGGAGACGAACCAATTTATTTGAGCGTAAGCTTTCGTGAGCTGCATCCGATGAAGTGAGCTGTAGCTCCCAAAAGCTTATGCTCAAATAAATTGGTTAGTCTCTAAGGTGCCACAAGTACACACAAAAAAAGACACACAAAACACCACACACAAAAAATCGAGACACAAAAAAAGACACAAAACACGACTCACACAAGATCACACACACAACACACTTCACACAAAATGCACACAACGTTGCATGTCGCGTGTCGGATGCATGTTGCACGTCGCACGCACGCAGGTCAAGCGACGGAGGCACGTGTCACACGCGCACGTCGCACGTCACACGCACAAAAAATGACCCAAAAATGACAAAAAAGACACACAAAAAAAGACACACAAACCACCACACAAAAAATCACACACGACACCGACACACAAACACACAACACTTCACACGACACACAAAATGCACAGAACTCACGCAACTCGACACAGAAAACACCACACACACAAAATCACAGACAAAAAATTGCACGTTGCAGGTCGCGCGTCGCACGCATACGTCGCTCATGCATTGCGCATCGCTCGCATGTGTCGCACGTCGCTCGCACGTCGCACATCGTACGTCGCATTTCGCTCACGCGTCGCTCACACGCATTGCACGTTGCATGTCGCTCGCACGTGTTGCATGTCGCACAGACAAAACATCACACAAAAATCGCATGTCGCATGCAAAGTCACACACTGCATGTCACACATACAACATGTCGCACAAACAGCACGTCGCGCATCGCAATTTGCAAGTCACGCACAAAGTCACATTTCTCACTTTGCACACACACGTACAACACGTCACACACACAGGACACACACAATACAACACACGACCCATCAAACACACACAACACATCAGATGACACACAAAGCGGCACACAACACGACACACATCACACACGACCGACACACAAACACACCACACACACATCACAAACAAAACATCACACACAGAATACGACACATGTTACACACACACTCAACACAACACTCAAGACAACACACACAAGATGACAACACGATACACAACATGTCACACATACAGAACACATGACACTGACACACATGACACACAACACTCAAGGAAACACACAACACATAACAGCTCACACACAACACCACACACACACACACAACATGTCATACGACACACAAAACGGCACACAACACACGACACCGACACACAAACACACACAAAATATCACATACAGAAGACGACACACAACACGTGTCACACACATACAGAACACGACACAGAACAAGTCACACACAAAAATGTCTCACACACACAACACATGACAGTGACACACACAACATGACACACGCACAACATGTGCACAATACACAAAACGGCACCCAACACGACATACAACACCTCACACGACACACAAAATGGCAGACAACACAACACACACAACACACAAAACATCACACACACAACACCCACCAACACACACATGTCACAGATACACAAACGTCTCACACACACAACACGACACAAAACACTCAAGGAAAGACAACACAACACACAAGTCACACACACGCACAACACGTCACATGAGACACAAGGGCACACAACAGACACACATCATCACACACAACACACGACACTGACACACAAACTCACAACGCGACACACAAAGTGGAACACAACACATACAAAACATCACACACAAAACCCATGATACCGACACAAACACACCACATGTCACATGCATACTCAACACAACACTTATGACAATGCACAACACAACACACAACACGTTTCACACACACAAACACGTCTCACACACACACAACACAGGACACCGACACACACAACACTCAAGGAAACACACAACAAACACACAAGATGACACACACAACACGTCACACAACACACAAAGCGGCACACAACACGACACAAAAATCACACACAACACATGACACCGACACACAAACACAGAACACGACACACACAACTTCACATGACACACAAGGCACACAACACAGCAGACACACAAAACATTACATAACACACAACACGACTCACACACAACACCTCACGACAAACAAAACGGCACACAACACGACTCACACACAACACCTCACGACAAACACACACAACACAAATCACACGTCACACATGGCACACAGAGCACTTCACACGTCGTGCGTCGCATTTACTTCACACGTAGCACATCACGCACAACACGTCACACTTTGCACAGGCACACGCACAAAACGTCACGCATGTGCACGCACACACAGCACGTCACACACACACAGAACAACACACACAACCCGTCTCACACAGGCACGTTGAACACGACACACAACCCATCTCACACAGAGACAAACAATACGACACACACACACGCTAGATGACACAACACACGGAAAAGACGACACACACACTCCACACAACACTCGAGACACACAACACACAACACACGACACACAACACGTCTCATACATACAACACATCACACACACAACACTACACACGACCAGTCTCACAAAGACGCACACAACACAACACATGAGACACACACACAACAGGACACACAAGACAACACACACACAACACAACTCACAAAACATCACACACACAACACACGACACCGGCACACACACAGAGCATGACACACAACACGCCACACACACACACAACATATGACACCGAAACACACACACAGAGAATGACACACAACACGCCACACACACACACACCACACAACACGACACACAAAATGGCACACAACACAATACACACGACACACATAACATCACACGCAAAACACAACACGACACACGTACACACAACACATCACACACCCACACGACACGTCACATGACACACAAAATGGCACACAACACATCACGCACACAAAACAACACAACACACAGAGACACACACACAACGACCCACAACACACAGCATGTCACATACACACCACATGACACACAACACCGCGTCTGACCGGCCAGGCGAGGCGGGGCGGGGCGGGGGGGTCTGTATGAACGGGTGGATCGGTGCGGGCCTGTCCCGAGAGTTCGGCACCGCCCCAGGGCAGGCTGGGAGATGTAGTTCCTGACGCACCTCAGGCCGGAAATGACGTTCCCCAACCGACGGGCGGAGGCCGTGAACGGTGCGCGTGAGGGCGCCCCGCTCGCTGATTGGCGGAGAGGCCCCGGGGGCAGCCGCGCGGACAGAGACTCCCGGAGCCAGGGGTGGGGGAGGGGCAGAGGGTGTGAAGGGGGAGTCAGGCGGGGGGTGGGGATGATGTGAAGGGGGGGGTCGGGGGGGATGGAAAACTGTAGCTGGGAATCCCTCTCAGCGAGGGGGGCGGGAGCCGGTTCGATCCCCCGCCGCAATGATCCGTTTCGAAGGAGTCCGGCCTCCTCCAGCCTGAGCCAGGTTTCTGTCTCGCTGAGAGGCGTGTTAATCCGGAGTCGCTGCAAGGCAGAACAGGGAGTGACTCCAAATTAACATGGGGGGCAGATGCGATCAGGGTGTGTCCCTGTGGGGAGGGGGTTTCAGGTGTTGCTAAAGGGGGAGAGTTACTCACTTTCTCTCCATCTCTTTCCCTGCCTCAGGATATTGGGGTTGAGCTTCCTGGTTCAGACGCTGCTGCCTCGATTGTGATCTGGGAGCCCAGGCTGAGCAGCTGCTGCTCCCGCAGCGGGATCGGGGCTGGGGAGCGACCGTGAGTAAAGCTTCCTCTGTGCCCAGCCAAGGTGAGGATTTTCTCCAGCTGTAATTAGCCCCATACGTCAACTCAAGGCTCTGCCCACACCAACATCTGAGCCAGAGACTCCAGGTGATTGATAGAGACCTCAGGGAACCTGCAGGGCCTGGGCATGAAAGTGACTCTGCACAAACAGCCCCTCCTCACCCCATGTCTCTCCTCCCCTCCCCTCAGCAATTGCAGGAGCCGATCCAGCTATAGGAGGGCGAACCCCCAGGATTGGCTGCCAGCCAGAGACAGGAGAAGGGAGACACAAGGAGAAAAAGGAGAGAGAGAGAGACTGAAAAGGGCAGTGGGAGAAATAACTGGGGAGAGAGATTCCCAGATTTCTGACCGGCCCACGCACGCTTATTGCCGCATCCCTGGGCAGATTCACTTTGCTACGAACAAGATGAGGTACAGGGGGAGGAAAAGCCAGATCCTGACTCTCCCTGTACCCCCTGCTGTAGAAGTGTGCTGCCCTGGGGACAATGTCAGGGGGAATCCCCCAATGTCACTCCTTTTGTTCTGCTCTTCTCTCCCATTCGGTTCCCAGACTTTGTTACTGGGAGGGTTTCAGAATGTCTCGGTGGTTTAGTGCTAGTGGGAGGGGCTGGTTAGTGCTGTAATCAAGTGGCCAGACGTTTCCCCAGCGTAGAATCGTAGAACTGTAGGGCTGGAATGAACCACGAGAGGGCATCTAGACCAGCCCCCAGCACTACGGTGTTTGTCCAACCTGTCCTTAAAAACCTCTAATGATGGGGATTCCACCACCTCTCTTGCTAGTCTATTCCAGTGCTTTCTTAGGTTTTTTCACAATTGAGTCACGTGGTTGACTCAGATTCAATATGTGATCCACTCTAACCCCCGATCGTTTTCAGTAGTACTACCTCGTAGTCAGCTATTTCCCGCTTCGTAGTTGTGCATTTGGTTTTTCTTCTCTAAGTCTAGTACTTTGCACTCGTCTTTATTGAATTTCATCTCATTCCTTCAGCCCACTTCTCCAATTTGTAAATGTTACCTTGAATTCTAATCCTGTCCTCCAATGTGCTTGCAACCCCTTGCAACTGCTATTATCTGCATATTTAGACAGCATGCTCTCCAGTCCATTATTCAAGTAATTAGTGAAAATATTGAATATATTAGATCCAGGACTGGCCCCTGGGCACCCCATTGTATACATCCTCTCAGTTGGACAATGAACCACGAATGATTCCTGTCTGAGTACAGCCTTTCAACATTTTCACCCATTTTATAGCACTTGCATGTACACCACATTTCCCTAGTTCACGGTGAGAATGTCATGGGGGCCTGTGTCAAAAGCCTGACTAAAATCAAGATATGTTCTATCTACAGTGTCCCCTGGATCTATAAGTTCAGTACCCCTGTGAAAGTAGGAAATTAGATTGACTTGGCATTATTTGTTTTTGCAAATCCATGCTGGCTATTACTTATCGCCTTACTGTCCTCTAGGTGCTTACAAATTGATGGTTTAATAATTTGTTCATTGCAGGTATCTAAGTAAGACTTGGCTTTATTCCTCAGTCCTCTTTGTTCCCCTTTTAAAAGATCGGTACTCTGTTTGCCCTTCTCCAGTCTTCACTGTTCTCCAGGCGTTCTCAAAGATAATTGCTAATGGTTCCGAGATTGCTTCAGCTAATTACTTGAGCGCCCTAAGATGAATTTTATGGCTGACTTTAACATATCTAACATGTGTAACGCTTCCACAGCAATTTGTCCATGATTCAAATTTTTGTAGGATTCCTTTTTATTGTCTGGTCATGAAAGAGCTCCTAACGGAGCCATATTCGCAGTTTACTATTCTTTCTGTCTTTCCTTCCCATTGGGATAGTGTGCTGTTTCTCAGAGACAGCATTAACGGAGCAATGGCCAGCTCTCCTGAGCTTTAGTCTCCTTAGAATCTTATTCCTGTGGGACTTCACGGTGACAGGTTTGGGTCCTTTGGGGTGTCACCTGATGTGCTGGGGTGCCACTGAGGCAGCCTATTCTACCAGCCTCGGTGCCTTTTACCTGGCTGGGTTAGGCTCACAAGCCTGTTCCAGCCAAGCAGACAGGCAGGGCCCTGCTCAGCTGCACAGAAAGAGAGAGATCCGCTCTGGAAATACTCAGCCTTAGGGACTTGCCCCAGCACTCTGGTGCCCACTCCCTTTAAGTGGTACAGACTCAAAGGATTTTATGAAATTTGCCCCCTCCCTCAATGTGGAGGGATATATGCACAACTTCTTGCCTCCCGCAGGTAGAAATTATATAAACTGGGTTAAATTATAAACAAGAAATAAGTTTATTAACTACAAAAGGTGAATATAAGAGTTAACAGACAGAACAAATCAGATTACTGACTGAATAAAGCAAAATACGCAAGCTAAGCTCAATATACTTAAAAAACAGGTTACACAATGTAATTTCCCGAAATGTTATTTTAGGCAGGTTGCAATGTTTCTGTGTTTCAGAGTTCCAGTTATATTTCTTTTCAGACTGGACCCATCTCAGTCTGGACTTCCCCCTCTCCCTCCCCCCCCCCCCCCCCCCGCCTTCTCTTCAGGTGGCTTTAGCAGTCTTTCTTCTTGGGTAGACAGGCCTTGGAGAGGAGTCGTTTTATTTGCCTACCTCCCCAGCCTTAAATAGGATTTACATAAGGTGGGAATCCTTTGTTTCCCAAACTTGATCCC
This sequence comes from Natator depressus, assembly GCF_965152275.1. Lineage (NCBI taxonomy): Eukaryota > Metazoa > Chordata > Testudines > Cheloniidae > Natator > Natator depressus. The sequence continues at coordinate 58,029 of NC_134261.1, read as the reverse complement.
CCTTCCCTTCCAGTGGAAAGTTACGAGAAGTCCCAGGTAACGTTGAGTATCCGGTGACAAGACCACCTGACTCTGTAGTGTCACAGCGTCCAGGAGTCAGTGGCAGTATGGAGCCTTTTCACAGTCCATTGTTCTTGCTGATGGCCCATCCGCCCTGTCTGGCTTTTCCATTGTTGTACCTGAAGTGTGAGCAGTGGGCGTCACCCAAAGTAGCATAGTTGAAATACAGACACATAGTCTATGTTCCCAACTTCAGATACAGAAATGATACGTGTACACAAATTGGATAATCATAGTCAGTAAATTATAACCTTTCCAATGAAATCTTACAAGACCTATCTTGCACAGAGTACATCTCCGTTATCGCCTATTCATTTCATAAGCATATTTTCATAAAGAATATGGAGGGAAATGTCACACTCACATACCAGTTTTCAGTTTGTTGAAGTCTGCTTTGTTGAAGTCCGTTGTCCTTATTTTCCTGCTCTAACACCTTCCTTCTCTTAGAATCACAAAATCATCATTTCATGAACACTTTCGCCCATATAGATTCATAGATATTAAGGTCAGAAGGGACCATTATGATCATCTAGTCTGACCTCCTGCACAATGCAGGCCACAGAATCTCACCCACCCACTCCTGCAATAAACCTCTCACCTATGTCTGAGCTATTGAAGTCCTCAAATCATGCTTTAAAGACTTCAAAGTGCAGAGAATCCTCCAGCAAGTGACCCGTGCCCCATGCTACAGAGGAAGGTGAAAACCCCCCAGGGCCTCTTCCAATCTGCCCTGGAGGAAAATTCCTTCCTGACCCCAAATATGGAGATCAGCTGAACCTTGAGCATGTGGGCAAGATTCACCAGCCAGATACCTTCCATTTCCTAACTAACTCCCACCTGTTAGTCAGAATCAACCCTGAAATGCCCATCCCCCTGGTTACTGCTTCCATCTTCTGAAGTAAGCAGATGTCCCCAACAAATTCTGAGAACTTATTGGACACTTTGTGTTTGTTTGAATTCCTTTTCTAACAGGTGTCTTGGTAGTTAAAGTCCCATGTCTTTCCCCCATCCCCCCCATTACTAATTGTGTTTTGAATATTTCTCTTATTTGCATGACAGAGTCAAGAACATCAGTTTGCAGGGAAAGAGCCGGGGGGAATTGTGATGTGACGTTACTGTCCTGTTCTGACACGTCCCCTTCTTGCCCTGACAAGCTGCAACGTTACGTCTCATCCTTCCAGGGACCAGGGAAGGGAAATGGCTGCCGTGGGGCCAGTTCAGGTAGGGATTATTGGGGAGTTACTGGTGGGTTCCTGTTGGCAGGAGAAGGGCAGTAAAGACATAGGAGGTGGATGCTTCTGTGGGTGGTCGGCTGGTGGGAGGAGGCAGGAAATACACAGGCTGGAGAAAGGGAGGGGGACAGGGTGTGACAAACTTGCTGGGATTTGTTTACGGTGGGGCCTAGATTCTAGCAACAGACCCATGGGGTTTGTGGGTGGAAATTCCCTAATTTGTCAAGCAGGAAATACCCCCCTGGACTGGGCTGGGGAAATGTACCAGACTCCAATACTGGAGTCTGAACTTAATAGCCAGAGGGTAACCTCCAGTGAGGCCCAGGGAAGACACCCCATCCCTTTCCATCCAACTGCTGGCACGGGGACGGGAGTTGGGATTCCTACCAGGGGGCTGGCTGTCCCTGGACTCTCCTGGGGGCTCTATGTCTTGTATCCACTTCTGGCTGGTAGGTGAGTGTTGACTGTGAAGACCGCGGCCATCTCTGTCTGGCTCTCTCTCTTTCTCCCCTCACCCTGATGCCTCCTGGCTGCTCTGATGGAGAGGGGGTCGGATCCTGCCTGCCTGCCTCCCAGAGCTTCCATGTGATTGGCCCTCCTCCCCTGTGAACGGTGGGGTTGTCACTGGGCAGCAGGTGCAGAGTGGGGGGCTCTTGCTCTTTCAGGGGCCGGTGACTTTCGAGGAGGTAGCTGTGTATTTCACTGAGGAAGAGTGGGCTCTGCTGGACCCCGCTCAGAGAGCCCTCTACGGAGACGTCATGCGGGAGAATTATGAGAACGTGACCTCGCTGGGTAAGGATTCCTGTCCCCTCGGTTCTTAGAAGGAGAAATGAAGAGTTAAGGTTCACATTGCACCCTCAGTTTTTCCCTCTTTCAGCAACCCCCTGACAGGCCAATGACACACAGACTAGCACTCGACCCTCCCCGCTACAGAACGCTTTGGGAGCAGAGCACAGGCGCGGGACAGCACAAACGCTAACACCGTCTCTTTGCTAAGGCAAAACTTGGCGTTAGGCCCAATGTAGGGAACGGAAGCTGCCTACCCCTGGCCTGCACTCAGACACTGAGCCTACTGCGCACAATCCATCTCAGACTTCCATAATGTCACCAACCCTTTACCTTTCCAATGAGGATTCCTTCCGAGTCGTTGCCTTCACTTACCCCTTTCTGAGCCCCGGAGACCCCTAGCATGTACGGCACCAGCCTGCCGACAATCCTTGTGGCAAGAACATGCCCTTGTGTGCCTTTATTGACGCTACCTACACCACTCAGCACTGAAATGAGGAATACCTGTTCCTTACAGTTTCATGTGCACCTCTATTCATGGCACAGCTCTGCCCAGCTGCTCCCACTAGTCCCTCCACCATTCATTTAAAGCTGCAACTGGCACAGTGCACACTGCTGGAGTGAATGCGGAGAAATGCTGGTATTCAAATCTGAGGAACGTAAAACACACAGTGGCATGTTCTTAGTCCTTCCTTCTGTTGATCAATAAATTTTAAGGCTGGGGGAGACTATTAGGTCATCTAGTCTGACCTCCTGTGTAATACAGGCCATGGAGTTTCATCCATTTACCATTGTAGTGCGCTGAATTCCTTGTGTTTGATGAAAACATCTTCCAGAAAGGCATCCTGTCCTGACTTGAAGACTTCAAGAGATGGAAATTTGCCCCTTCCTTGGGTAGTTTGGTAACCTTGGCACCACCCTTCCTGACCTATTCCCAATGATATTTTCCAGCTCCAGGGCTAGGGGGTAGGGGCGGAGTTAAGGTTACATTGCAGGGGTGGTGTGTAGTTTAATTCTTCATTTCCTGGTTTTCAGAGGTTTTATTTTTCACCACCATCCACATGCTGGAAGGGCATGAGGCAGCACTAGGCATCCTTAACTCTGCTTAATGTACTTTATGGGCCTTTAATTTCCTTGGTTTTCTGTTTAATGGACTTTTTTGCCACTGTAACTATGTTGACACTACAGTTTTTGCTGCAATTTATGTCAGGTGGGGATGCGATTTTTGACATCGCTAACTTAGAGAGCAATGGCTCAGAGGTAGTTCCAGCACCTTCGGTGACAAGAGGGTCTCTGTGACCCAACCCATCACAGGGGGATCTGGTGAAGGGTAGGAAGGGAAGGATTCAGGGAGTCAGAGATTGTAGCACTTCACTGAGGCTGTTTTTGCTGAAGTCTCTAATGACCGGTCCCTAGGCAAAGCTCAGAACCAGCACTCCATCCTCCTCCTCCACCTTGACCTGTCAGCTGTCTGACACCACTGACTGTGGTCGTCTTCTTGAAATCTGATCTTCCCTTATCCTCTCCTGCTTAGGGTTAGGGTAGGGAGAAGTAGAAACTGGCTTGTTCTGCAGCATGGGATGTTTAGGTTGGATATTAGGAAAAACTTTCCTACTGTGCATATAGATAAGTACAGGAATACGTTACCAAGAGAGGTTGTGGAATCTTGGTCACTGGAGGTTTTTAAGAAGAGGTTAGACCGATGGTCTGTGTATACTTGGTCCTGTCTCAGGGCTGGAGGATGAACTAGCTGACATCTTGCGGTCCTTTTACCCTATGTGTTTCTGTGATTTTATGGTTCATTATCCTAGCCCTTCACTTTGACCTTGTCTCCCTCTGGAGAATGGTGGCTTTATTTAGTAGTTTTGTTTTTTTAATGAAAAATATGCATGGGTCAGCTTCCCTCTCAATCTGCTTTGTTAGCCACTGGGTGTGAAGGAGTGAATTCCTCTTCTGGGATGGGGATGTGATTCCTGTTTAAGTAGCATAGGCCTGTCTCCATTTACATGGAAACACTATCAAGGACTATCCACGTATGTATGAAGCACACTGGACAATGGAAGTCTCCTGGAGGTTAATGTGTAATGACTGGGTCCAAGGGAAGCAGAACACGGGAACACAACTGCACTGCACTTTGCTGAATGGAATGTATGTTCCTGTTTTTGTGTCTTTTTGTAACTTAAGGTTTTGCCTAGAGGGATTCTCTATGTTTTGAATCTCATTACCCTGTAAGGTATTTACTATCCTGATTTTACAGAGGTGATTCTTTTACCTTTTCTTTAATAAAAATTCTTCTTTTAAGAACCTGATTGCTTTTTCATTGTTCTTAAGATCCAAGGGTTTGGGTCTGTGTTTCCTTGTACAAATTGGTGAGGATTTTTATCAAGCCTTCCCCAGGAAAGGGGGTATAGGGCTTGGGGGGATACTTTTGGGGAAGACGTCTCTAAGTGGACTCTTTCCCTGTTCTTTGTTTAACACACTTGATGGCGGCAGCATAGGGTTCAAGGACAAGGCAAAGTTTATACTTTGGGGAAGTTTTTTACCTAAGCTGGTAAGAATAAGCTTAGGGGGTCTTTTATGCAGGTCCCCACATCTATACCCTAGAGTACAGAGTGGGGAAGGAACCTTGACATATGCACTGAAATGTAAGTACTATATTTATATTTCAATTATTTATTTTATAATTATATGGTAAAAATGAGCAAGTCAGCAATTCATGGTGTGCAATGGCACTTTTGTATTTTTATATCTGATTTTATAAGCAAGTAGTTTTTAAATGAGGTGTAACTTGGTGTAATTTGCAAGACAAATCAGACTCCTGGAAGGGGCACAGTAGTGTGGAAAGCCACCGGTCTACACAGCTGTTTTTATGGGCTAGCACCTACAGTGGAGCACCCACAGGGAGACACATCTCAAAGAACCATCGTTGATGCACAAGTTGAGTAACTTCTTCTTTTGCTGTTACATGATCTCACTGGTCGTCTTTCCCCTGAGCAGGGTTTCCAGTTTCCAAACCCGATGTCATCTCCCAGCTGAAACGAGGGGAAGAGCCGTGGGCCCCAGATCTCCGGGGCTCAGAGGAAAGAGAGATCCTGAGAGGCAGCCGCGTGGGTGAGGGATGATTAAACTTACTCAGTGCTTGAAGGAAACAGCTGGGATTCCCAGCAAAGACCTTGTGAGGTCTCTGGGTTCAGGATGGTCCCCAGCAGGTGTCATATCCTCAGGGCAGATACTGTTCATGGCTCCCTACCCATTCTAACTCCTGGCAGTAGTTCCCTCCCAAAACTCCCTTCTCCCTGGGGAGTGTTTGGATGGGAACTGGATTCAGAATTGATCCTCTCCTCTCGCCCCTTTGGGGAAGAGTTTGGGGAAATTCAGTCCCTGTTTTTTTTCCATCTTCAGCTATTCTCTTGGTTTGTTCCCCGCTTTTCAATTCTGGTTTCTGAGGTTTTTCTTTCTCTGTCCCAGCAGGTGATGGGATGGTGAGAGAGACCATGGAGCAGAATCCTCAGCAGGAAGAGGAGCAAGTGGAATCGCAGGGGACGTTATTGCAAAGATGCACAAGGAGTGTGTCCAGGAGTTGTGAGCGGGGAAAAGGCTCTCAGGGGCAGCACAGGCCAGAGAAGGGGCAGGGAAACCAGCCAGTGCAGACAGTTGGAATACCTGTTAATTATCGGGGAACTCACAAAGGCCTCAAGGAAACCAAGTCCAAGCAGAGAATCCTGACGGGAGAGAGAAATAACACGGGCTTTGAGTGTGGGAAAAAGTTCAGGAGGCACTCACACCTTATTACCCATCAGAGAATCCACACCAGAGTGAGATGCTGTGAGTGCGGGAAAACCTTCACTCAACACTCACACCTTATTCGCCATCAGAGGATCCACACAGGGGAGAAACCCTATGAATGCTGTGAGTGTGGGAAAAGCTTCGCTCGGAGCTCAGGCCTTATTACACATCAGAGGAGCCACACAAGAGAAAAACCGTATGAATGCTGTGAGTGTGGGAAAACCTTCGCTTGGAGCTCAGGCCTTACTGGGCATCAGAGGATCCACACAGGGGAGAAACCTTATGAATGCTGTGAGTGCGGGAAAACCTTTGCTTGGAGCTCAGGCCTTATTACACATCAGAGGATCCACACAGGGGAGAAACCCTATGACTGCTGTGAGTGCGGGAAAACCTTCACTCGGAGCTCACACCTTATTCGCCATCAGAGAATCCATACAGGAGAGAAACCCTATGTATGCAGTGAGTGCGGGAAAACCTTCGCTCAGAGCTCACACCTTATTCGCCATCAGAGGATCCACACAGGGCAGAAACCTTATGAATGCTGTGAGTGTGGGAAAACCTTCTCTCAGAGCTCAGGCCTTATCGTACATCAGAGGATCCACACAGGGGAGAAACCCTATGAATGCTGTGAGTGCGGGAAAACCTTCGCTGGGAGACCAGAGCTTATTACACATCAGAGGAAGCACACAGGAGAGAAACCCTATAAATGCTGTGAGTGCGGGAAAACCTTTGCTCAGAGCTCAGGCCTTATTACACATCAGAGGATCCACACAGGAGAGAAAACCCGATGAATGCTGTGAGTGCGGGAAATTCTTCCATCACAGCTTTTCTCTTATTTATCACCAGAGAAGCTGCAAGGGAGATAAACACCATGAAAATCTTGTCTAGGGCTCAGAAAAGATGGTTTTTTCTTTTTCCTAATTCCCAAGTAGTGAACTTTAAGGCAGCACTTGTGGCGTCTCAGCTCCTTCAGGTGAGTTCTCTGCTTTTCCCTTTTGCAGCTCACCCTTCCTTGGAGTGAAGCCCACAGTGTTTTTCATCAGCTCCTTTGTTCTGTGTCATGGAAGTGTGCGTCCCTCCAACAAGAATGCCCATCAGTCCCAGGTGGGGAAACCAGGAGTGACCTTTACTAGGTACATGGAGGTTAAATCTACCTGGGCCTTGACTCCACTAGGCTTTTCCATGGAGTTAGCTAGATTGAATTAGCGATCCTGATGTAAAAACACAACTATTTTTTCAAGAAAGAAAATAGCCCATGTAGTGGCCAGGGTAACGTAGCAAATTTCCTCACCACTGGACACAACTTCCAGCACTTTTCCTAGTCTAACCAAATTTGGAGCATCATGTTTATACTTTTCCTCCTACTACAAAGTGATTGTTAGTTTTCAGGTTCCCCCATTAGGGACAGATTGCCTCATTCCCAGTTGTTCCCACATTGCACTGGGTTCTGCTCAATAGCAATTGGGTTTTGTACCATTTTTCTCAATGTAAATATAACAGAGAAGTTGCAGGGATAGAGGGTGTGACTAAGTGGGGATTTTCCCTTATGTTGTTTGTGAGTCTTGCTGTCAAGCCTATGTGAGTTTTACTGTTTTGCATGAATACTGTGTGTGCTTCAGTTTTCCTGTGTGCTGCACCCATACCTCAGTGGTGGGAATAGGGGTGTATGACTTTGGCTGAGACGTCTGGGGCTGGTGAGGCTGTGTGACGTTGCAGTCTCTATGCTTTATGGAAATATGCTTATGTATATGACAGAACTGGAATTTGCTTTACACTAAATACCCCTTGTGTGGTGTCATTAGAAAGCTCGTAATCTACGAAGTGTTCATCCTATTTGTTTGCATGTATTATGTATTATCTGGAGGTAGGAGAATAAGCTATAAACTTGTATCACTGATGCAAACATATTAAGTGGAGGCCATTAAGGGTGCTCCAGAAACAATCAGTTGTAAGTGGCCTAAGTTACTTGAAAGCCTTCCTGTGTACGTGTGGGCCAGCCCATGGGGAATGGAGACTAGGGGTCTTACAGTGACATGTGACTGTCACCTGAAAATGAAATCCATCTTAAACCTGGTACTTTTCCATTTAGAAGGAGGGGTGGGGACGCAGAGAGACAAAAGATTCCTGCCTTGTGCCAAAGCTATAAAGGGGGTGGAGCAGGACAAAGAGGGCCAGTCATGAGAAATCCCCTGCTTACCACCTGAGATGTCTGCTGGAACTAACACTACCTGGTGAAAGGATCGGGCCCAGACTAGGAAGGAGTCTAATCTGTGAAAGAAGTTTATTGGAACATCTCTGAGGGTGAGATATTACCTGTAATCAATTTCTTAATGTATTAGGCTTAGACTTGCGTGTTTTTGCATTATTTTGCTGGGTGACTTACTTTGTTCTGTCTGTTATTACTTGAAACCACTTAAATCCTGATTTTTATACTTAACATAATTTTTGTTTATTAATAAACCCAGAGTAAGTGATGAATACCTGGGGGAGCAAACAGCTGTGCCTATCTGGGGAAGGGATAGCTCAGTGGTCTGAGCATTGGCCTGCTAAACCCAGGGTTGTGAGTTCAATCCTTGAGGGGGCCATTTAGGGATCTGGGGCAAAAAAAATTGGGGATAGCTCCTGCTTTGAGCAGTGGGTTGGATTATATGATCTCCTGAGGTCCCTTCCAACTCTGATATTCTATGATCTCTCTATCAGTGTTACAGAGGGTGGACAATTTATGAATTTACTCTGTATAAGCTTTATACAGAGTAAAATGGATTTATTTGGGGGTTTGGATCCCATTGGGAAGTTGGTGTCTGGGTGCTGGAGACAAGTAAGCTGCTGAGCTGTTTTCACTTAAAGCCTACAGCTTTTGGGGTGTGGTTCAGACCCTGGGTCTGTGTTGCAGCAGGCTAGCATGTCTGGCTCAACAAGACAGGGTTCTGGAAGTCCCAAGCTGGCAGGTAAAACGGGCTCAGAGGTCATTTCAGCACATCACATGACAGTCCCAAGGGGGTCTCTGTGACGGAACCTGTGACATGGTGCCCTTCGTAACCTGAGACCCAGGAATGGGGTGCGACCAGGTGACTCTTTGCCCAGGAAGCGAGATAAAGACAAGGAGGAGGAGCAATGGGGCTGTCTGACTTCGGGTCGCTGGAAGCTGGCAGTCTACTTGGGGGAACTGGAAGAGAGGGAGTCCAGGGCATCTGGCCCACGACTCCCCAAGATGGACTTGGCCGAAAGTCACTGATTTCTGTGCTAACAAGTTCTGTTGTATGCCGTGCTCCTGTCGAATAATAAACCTTCTTTTTACTGGCTGGCTGAGAGTCACTGCGGAGCTGGGGGGCAGGGCCCTCTGGCTTCCCCAGGAGCGCCATCCGGGTGGACTCGCTGCGGGAAGCACATGGTGTGGAAGGGGATGCTGAATACTTCGAGGTCAGACCCAGGAAGATCGAAGTTGTGTAAGCTTCTTGTCCTGGTGACAGTGTGCTGAGAGAGAGGAGACATGCTCCCCACAGAGTCCTGACTTGCTTCATATGGAGTAGTTCCAGAGCATCGCCTGGTGACTCTGTGACTTGGGGGGAGGGGGGAAGAGTGTGTGTTTTCAACCTCTGTGACACCTGAAGTGGTGAGTCGGAGGGATTCTCACCTGCCGAATTACCCCAGCAGTGTTTCCTCTTGTTGAGCCATGTAGAATTGATCTTCTCCACTTTCTACAGTTCCACTGCTCAGTGTGTCCTATGATGAGAGGGTTCTCAGCCCTCTGTTTATGGATCACAGTTTGTTTTCTTTGCTCCTAAAACAGTAATTTAGGGCCTGAGATGGAAGTATCACAGACCTGGATGGAGTAGCAGCCGTGTTAATCTGTATTCGCAAAAAGAAAAGGAGTACTTGTGGCACCTTAGAGACTAACAAATTTATTCGAGCAGAAGCTTTCATGAGCTACAGCTCACTTCATCGGATGCATTCAGACCTGGATGGGGAATTTGAATGGATCTGAAATACAGTGAGATCATTTGGAGTTTAAATCCCAGTTTCCAACTGCTGGCAAAGCCTGTTATAGGACTTTTCCTACTGAGATGGGATTGTTTGCAGATGGGGAGGCTGGCTGGTTGGTTTGTTTTTTGGTTTTTCCATTATGACAATACTGGAACTTTTGTAAATAATATGACTCAAAACTAATGAGTGAAGGAGGTTTGAATGGCTCAGAGGAGAATGCAATGGGAGAATCTCTTGTCCTGATTCTGAGTCGTGTAGCCAATAGGACTAACCTGCTTGCTTGCATAGATATAGTTTTTTCGTATACGTTTAAGTATTTGGTTTATTGTAATAGGTTTAGAGATTTATATTAAAGTAAGCTTGGCTGTAACGCAAGAGACCTAAAGGCCATATCCTGTATGTTAATAACACATCTATATTAAGACCATTTACCCAAAAAAGTAAAGTTAACCTATATCTTGTTACCTAAATAAATAAGTATTTACACACGTCTATAACCTTCTGTCTAGACCAACAGATAATGAAGAATGGCATAGAGGTTTTTTTTTAATGTGGTACCCACAGACTTAACAGGTACATCACAAGGAAACTTAACGTGCGTATATATGTGTCATCAATACGCACAAACCTACTAGCCTATGGGGTAAGTGTACCCTAACGTTTGTGGGTGAGGAATAAAGTCTGGGCATAAGAGGGAGGATTTCCGGCACTTGTGTCCTGTAAAAGAGGTTACCCACCTCGCTAGAGCACTTCACTCCACTCCACTCTATCATTTTCACTTACTCTGTCTTACACTCACTCTATCTATTCTATCTACAATGGCTACTACTATTGGTAGGCTATACTTGTTCTTCTTAAACTTTAAGTTTCAAGGGAACTAGGCTAAGCTTGGTTTCCCTAAGCTTTTATTCTTAGTTTTGTTTTATTAGGTTTTAAGTTTAAGTTAGTCAAGTAAACCCTAAGTTATCTCTTAGCATTAGTTTTTCTAAGCTCTGCATCAAGAATTGAGAAACCTGAACTGCAAGGCTGGTCCTGTGTCTCTTACCCCAGGTTATCAAGGAAGGGTGTGAGTACATTAACCAAAGCTTTGTAGCATATAATACTATATTATCATATGTATCTTTTGAATAGCAGTAATGCAATTGTAACTTTGTAATTCTGGGTATTTTACCATTTACTTACTATTATAAATTTTAATAAAAACTCTTTAAGCCTATATCTGTCTCAGTGTGAGCTTTCTGTCATACCCCCGAGTGCCCTTACTAAATTCCATGAAGCCTAATTTGGAACAAAAACTTTTATCTTCTATTCAAACAAATTGGCAAGTCTAAAACCAATACTGTTAATATTATTAATTAATAAAATAAAATAACATTAATTTAATTTATTTTATATTAGCATACCCTAAATCAGGCTACAGTCATCATGTTTAACCTGCTCTGGAATTTCTAGTTATATGAAACTGGATGTATCTTGTGTGATGTGGGTTTTTCCTCTTCCGGGACATTTGGTCATAAAATCAGATATTTATTTTATTTGCCAGACTGTAGCTCAGATTTCCGGGGGACTTTGAGAAAGTGACTATTTACTGAAATAGTCATTTCTTATTTTATTTTTGCTTTTTCTCTGCTCCCTCCTTGGTGACATGGAGAAACTTCAAGTGCAATTCAGTCAACAGGAGAGACGACTCCAAGCTATTGGACGTGCTACCAACTGGTTTTAAATCTCCAGTCTGAAATGGCGAACTAGAGCACACCCCAACTTGTGCAACTAACTGAAGCGACTGCACACAATCACACTGCTGCTTGATTGTTTTAGGTCAATATTGTCTCATGATCTGGGGAGAGAATTCCACAGTAAGTAACGAAGAACTGGGCAAAAGGCCCATGTATTTGTTTCCCGAGGTAGTTTTGAAATAGGCTCTTGTGACACACTAACACCCATGTTCACATCCTACACGAGGGGTTCTCAACCTTTTTCTTTCTGAGCCCCCCCCGCCCCCCAAACATGCTATAAAAACTCCAAGGCCCAGCTGGGGTAGGCGGGCAGCTCGGGTCTCTGGGCTACAGCTGCTGGGTGGGGGGCAGCTCTGGGCTACAGCTGCTGGGTGGTGGAGGCTCGGGGCTTTTGCCCTGTGGAGTGGAGAGCATTGGGGCTCCAGGCTTCTTTCCTGCAGGAGGCTTGGGGGCTCTGGCCTTCAGCTGCAAGGCCCTGAAGACCTCCTGAAAGCAGCTCACAGACCCCTGGGGGTCACACTGCCCTACACACTATTGCAGTAATGTTTGTACAAGGTGTGACGCTGGCAGGGCAGGTTATGTCAGAGTGTGTTCAGGCCAATGGATGTGTGTATTAGTATAGATCAAAGTGATTGTTAAATGTTCAAATGTATTGGGTGCTTAAATGTCCTGAAACACTGTAACAGGATACAGTAAGTTAATAGCAAACTGTTACATTGTGTAAACCCCTGTCACTAAATAACCCATCCAACGCCAATGAAGGTTTTTGGAATGCAAAGGAAGAAAAGGTTCATTTCAAAACCAGTGGTCGTAAGAAGCAGGATTCCTGGGGTGTTTGCACTGTTGTTGCACAGGGTGGGAATGGGGAACTGGGCTCTGGCTTAAAGCGGTGTCAGGCTTAGAGGGGCTGGGTTCAGAGCTAGAGTTTAGGGTTGGGGTGAGGATTGGGCTATGGTTTTGGTTAAGGGGTTTAGGGTTGGGGACCAGGTTATAGGGTATGGGTTCCAATTTGGTTCAAGATGGGTTCCGGGTAGGGGGTGGAGTTGGGGTTTGTATTTTGGGGGGAGGTTTTGGCCAGCAGCAGCATAGAAGTGTGGGTGGCAATGGAGTGCCAACCAACAGTGATTTATAAGTAGGGGTTTTTAGGTCATTTTAGTGTCAGTAGCACCCTAGGGAGGGGTAGGTTCATGTTTGCTACAGGGGACTAAAGTGTTGGGGAAGGGGTGGCAAATTGACCCATCATTGTTAAGCTAAGATTTTGTCATGGTTATTTTAATAAAAGTCATGGACAGGTCATGGGCATTGAATCTCTGTAATCATGTATAGAAAGATCTGTTTCTCCATGTGTACCTTCACAGCAGGATTGTTACATCACAAACTACTAAACATGTGGGAAGAGGGGGCAAGTTCCTCCCCTTTCCCTTCATTCTGAACCACCTGTACCGTGCTGGAGGGGAGATAGCCCAGGACTTCTGCAGGTCCCCTTTTGCCCCAGCTCTTTACTGAGATGTCACAGCAGGGGCAAAGCACTAAGCAGGGGGTTGGATCGAGGGGAAAGGGGTACAGGGGTGCACTGTGAGAGATGTAGGGTGTCTTCGCCTACCTCGCTTATTGGACTTTGGAGGTGGTGTGGAGATGGAGCGTTTTGTGCTGTCTTCCACCGTGGAGTGAGGAGCCAGAAATTTCTAGCTGCCCGGGGGTGAGGGGAAGCACAAGCTGCGCTGAAAAGTGCCCCCAGTGTGTGCAACAGCACGTCACCGAGGGAGCATCCCTGAGCTGTGCTGCCCACCTCTCGGTGAGGGGGATGGGTGACCCTCCCCCCAGGACTGGGGACAGTCGGTTACAGGGGGGCAGCCTTAGCCATTCTCCCCCTTGGCTTATGTGTCTCAGTTTCCTCCTCTGAAACCACTTCACCTCCTGCTCCTACCCCCCCAGGCACTAGATAAAGACCCCTGACCCCTCTCATTCCCTCCCCCCGGGACACCTGGACCCCCCATCTTGCACCCCCCATCCTCCTCATCCAAAATCCCCTCATCTACCCTTGCCCCTGCAACCCTCCTGCCCCTGCCCAGATCCCCTCAGCGGGTCCTAAACCGACCTGCCCCCACTTCACCCCAACTCCCCCTCCCAGCAGTGCAGGGAGCCCCAATCCCTCTGCTCGTCCCCCGGGCCCCTTCCCCCCAAGCCACAGCACACCCATTGCCTTGTGCCCAGCTGAGGCCGCTGGGAGTGCCACTCCATCCCTACACCCCAACCCCAATTGCCAAGATGGTAACTTAGATGTTTTTTCCCATGTGCTGGGTTTAGGGAGAAGAAGTCACGTGTCAGAGTATACTGCCCTCATGCGATGGGATGGGAGCCAGAGCGACAAGACCGCAAGAATTGTTGATGCTAGGCAAAAGCCGTCCATCTGGGAGCGGAACAGCCGCCACTCTGTGAGATAAGTGTCAGGTTGTGAGCAGAGCAATCACCAAACCAGTCTGGCTCCAGGTAGGGAAGCCCCATTGACTGGGGCTGGGTTTGTAAGAAAAGGATCCTGATGAGCTGTGGATACGAGGGAGACAAGGTCCCCAACTTCAGGGGTTGCTCATTTCTCTGGCCAGGAGTTGTGTGTCCTCCGCAGCAGAAGGTTGGATCTAGTAGGACGACTTACCTTCCTCCAGTGTTTTACTTCCTTCCTCCCTCTCTCTCCTGTAATGTGTTGGCCAACTCCCTCACTCGCCTCTCCCAGTGTCACTCTTGCAACATGAGGGAAACGCTTTGTGCATTCCCCGGAGTGGCCACCCAGTGTCACTGTTGCTCCATACGGGAAATGCTTTGTGCATTACAGCAAGTGGCCACCTGGTTTCACTGTCCCTTGACGAGGGAAATGGTTTGTGCATTACCTGGATTGGCCACGTGGTTTCACTCTTGCTCCATGTGGGAAATGCTTAGTGACCCCAGGTGGCCACTCAAGGTAATGCACACAGCATCTCCTTCAGTGCTCCTCACAAGGACCCATTCCACATCCTCCCATCTGCTCCCGCATCCCCAGGCTTGCCAACACTCCGCTCATCCCACCTCAAGCTGCCCCCTTTACCTGGACTTTCCCTTGGCCCTCCTGATCCACCCCATCTGCTTCCCCATCTCAGGGCACCCCAACATCCTCCATGACACCCCATCCCTACAGCCCAACCCCCTCCAACCTAGTTCTCCATTGCTGGGCCCCACTTTCCCAGCTCCACGCTCCACCACGCCATCCACAGCCTGCCAAGTTTCCCTCTCCAATTCCTGTTCCCTCTCGGATCTGCCGGGTTCCCCTTCCCAGCCACCCTGGGGACCTCCAACCCCTGTCCACCCTGCCCTTACTCCAGAGGTGGGCAAACTGCGGCCCGTGAGCCACATCGGGCCCGAGGGACCCTCCTGCCTGGCTCCTGGCCCGGGAGGCTAGTCCCCGGCCCCTCCCCCGCAGCCTCAGTGCACTGTGCCGTTGGCGTGACACTCTGGGCAGCCAGGCAGAGCAGCTGCAGAGCCGCGGCCTGACCCGGTGCTCTGGGCCACACGGCTGTAGTGCCGCCAGCCACTGGCGCTCCAGGCAGTGCAGTAAGGGGGCGGGGAGCTGGGGGGGTTGGACAGAGGGCAGGGGATTTGGGGGTGGTGGTCAGGGGCAGGGGTGTGGATAGGGGTTGGGGTGGTCAGAGGGTGGGGAATGGGGGGGTGAATGGGGGCAGGGGTCCTGGGGGGCCAGTCAGGAAGGAGGGGGGGGGTTGGATGTGGCGGCAGGGGCAGTCAGGGATCGGGGTCCTGAGGGGCAAGTCAGGAATGGGAGGGGTGTTGGATAGGGCGGCAGGCAGCAGTCAGGGGTGTGGGGTTCAGGGGTGGTCAGGGGACAGGGGGGTTGGATGGGGTTCAGGGGTGGTCACGGGATGGGGGGGTTGGATGGGGCAGGAGTCCTGGGGGGCGGGCATCAGGGGGCAAGAAGGAGGGGGGTCGGACAGGAGGCAGGGACCGGGCCACGCCTGGCTGTTTGGGGAGACACAGCCTCCCCTAACCAGCCCTCCATACAATTTTGGAAACCCAGTGTGGCCCTCAGGCCAAAAAGTTTGCCCACCCCTGCCTTCCTCTCTGTTCTTCCCCTGATATTCTATGATAGACAGTCATTCACATGACTAAGCCACTGATGCGCGTACCTCAAATTGCCTTCTGAACTTGTTCATCGATCAGCCCCACGTACTGACTCTCTCCTTTCATAGAATCATAGAATATCAGGGTTGGAAGGGACCTCAGGAGGTCATCTAGTCCAACCCCCTGCTCAAAGCAGGACCAATTCCCAATCAAATCATCCCAGCCAGGGCTTTGTCAAGCCTGACCTTAAAAACTTCCAAGGAAGGAGATTCTACCACCTCCCTAGGTAACGCATTCCAGTGTTTCACCACCCTCCTAGTGAAAAAGTTTTTCCTAATATCCAACCTAAACCTCCCCCACTGCAACTTGAGACCATTACTCCTTGTCCTGTCCTCTTCTACCACTGAGAATAGTCTAGAACCATCCTCTCTGGAACCACCTCTCAGGTAGTTGAAAGCAGCTATCAAATCCCCCCTCATTCTTCTCTTCCGTAGACTAAACATTCCCAGTTCTCTCAGCCTCTCCTCATAAGTCATGTGTTCCAGACCCCTAATCATTTTTGTTGCCCTTCGCTGGACTCTCTCCAATTTATCCACATCCTTCTTGTAGTGTGGGGCCCAAAACTGGACACAGTACTCCAGATGAGGCCTCACCAATGTCGAATAGAGGGGAACGATCATGTCCTTCGATGTGCTCACTATGCCCCTACTTATACATCCCAAAATGCCATTGGCCTTCTTGGCAACAAGGGCACGCTGCTGACTCATATCCAGCTTCTCATCCACTGTAACCCCTAGGTCCTTTTCCGCAGAACTGCTGCCTAGCCATTCGGTCCCTAGTCTGTAGCGGTGCATTGGGTTCTTCCGTCCTAAGTGCAGGACCCTGCACTTATCCTTATTGAACCTCATCAGGTTTCTTTTGGCCCAATCCTCCAATTTGTCTAGGTCCCTCTGTATCCTATCCCTGCCCTCCAGCGTATCTACCACTCCTCCCAGTTTAGTATCATCCGCAAATTTGCTGAGAGTGCAATCCACACCATCCTCCAGATCATTTATGAAGACATTGAAGAAAACCGGCCCCAGGACCGACCCCTGGGGCACTCCACTTGACACCGGCTGCCAACTAGACATGGAGCCATTGATCACTACCCGTTGAGCCCGACAATCTAGCCAACTTTCTACCCGCCTTATAGTGCATTTATCCAGCCCATACTTCTTTAACTTGCTGACAAGAATACTGTGGGAGACCGTGTCAAAAGCTTGGCTAAAGTCAAGAAACAATACATCCACTGCTTTCCCTTCATCCACAGAATCAGTAATCTCATCATAGAAGGCGATTAGATTAGTCAGGCATGACCTACCCTTGGCGAATCCATGCTGACTGTTCCTGATCATTTTCCTCTCGTGTAAGTGCTTCAGGATTGATTCCTTGAGGACCTGCTCCATGATTTTTCCGGGGACTGAGGTGAGGCTGACTGGCCTGTAGTTCCCAGGATCCTCCTCCTTCCCTTTTTTAAAGATTGGCACTACATTAGCCTTTTTCCAGTCGTCCGGGACTTCCCCCGTTCGCCACGAGTTTTCAAAGATAATGGCCAATGGCTCTGCAATCACATCCGCCAATTCCTTTAGCACTCTCGGATTCAACTCGTCCGGCCCCATGGACTTGTGCACGTCCAGCTTTTAAATAGTCCCTAACCACCTCTTTCTCCACTGAGGGCTGGCCATCTACTCCCCATGTTGTGATGCCCAGCGCAGCAGTCTGGGAGCTGACCTTGTTCGTGAAGACAGAGGCAAAAGAAGCATTGAGTACTTTCCTCTCCTTGTGCCATTTCCCTTCATAGGACACGGGCAGGCGTGCTAGGTGTGCATCCCCACAGGCTAGGTCTCGGGAGCCATGAAGAAGTAGGAGGGGACGAAAATCATGCAGGGCAGTGGGTGTGAGAATGGAGCGGTGACTGTCTATGTTGACTCGGTCTATGTACATTGAGTGGGGCCAATGTAGAATGGATGGGAGATGGAGGCAGGGATGAGGGCAAGATTAAACACACCGATAGAGCTCTGTGTAGTGATGGTTCTTGCTTGTCTTTATTAGTTTGCAGAGGAATCGTCCAGAAGCCCTAGCCGGAAGAGAAGGTGGCAGAAGTGGACCTGAGCAGCCTGGACATCCTTCTAAGGAGACATGAACAGTCCTCATGTTTCTGCCTTCTGCATAACTGGCTGTGAGTAAGAGGTCAGTGCTTTGAATTCCTCATCTGTACTCGCTGTAGTTTTCTTCACAGGCCGTGTGCTTTCTTGTTGGGTACGAGGCTCTGGGATTAAGGCTGGGGAAGGGACAAGAGTCTCCTGAGCAAAGTGACTATTTTAGGTGCCTTTACAATGGGTATCTTCCAGTTGCAATTGTAAAGTAGTAATGGGAGATGAGTTAAGGGCGGAGCCCTGGAATACGGGAAACATGGAATGAAGAGACAACGCGACATTGCAGATGGAGATGCTAATTTTTGTTGTTGTTCCCTCTTCTGCTGGGTTTAGTCCCAAGGGAAAAGAAGTCAAGCGTCGGAGTCTACCGCCCTTATGCGATGGAAAGAGAGTGATGAGACCGTGAGCGTTGTTGATGCCACGGAAAAGTCGTCCAACTGGGAGCGGAACAGCCGCCACCCTCGGTGAAGTGTCTGTTTTGGTGATTGCTTTGCTCACGGCCCACCTCGCTCCTGGTAGGGACGCCCCTTTAGCTGGGGCTGGGTTTGTAAGAAAATGTTCTTGACTAGCTGTGGTTACGAGGGAGACGAGGTCCCCATTTTCAGGGGCTGGTCATTTCTCTGGCCAGGAGTGGTGTATCCTCTGCAGCAGAAGGTTCGATCCAGGAGGATGACTCTAGGTGGTGAGTCGCTTGCCTTCCTTCCATGTTTTTTCTCTCTTCTCTAATATGTTGGCCAACACAGACCCCTCCCCCTTACCTTTCTGTCCTTACCTTTCCTTGTGCCTTCTCCTTTCATAGGATATTGGGAGGCGTATTAGGTGTGCATCCCCACAGGCTGTGTCTTGGGAGCCATGAAGAAGTGGGAGGGGACGAAAATCATGCAGGGCAGTGGGTGCGAGAGTGGAGCGGTGACTGTCGGTATTAACTTGGTCTCTGTTCATCAAGTGGGGCCAATGTAGATGGAATGGAAGAGGGAGGCAGGAATGAGGGGAAGATTTCAGGCACCAATAGACCTTTGTGTAGCGATGGCTTCTGCTGCTGCTCTTGCAGAGGAATTGCTGAGGAGCCCTAGCCGGAGGAGAAAGTGGCAGAGATGGACCTGAGCAGTTTGGACATTGTTCTAAGCAGACGTGAACAGTCCTCCGCTTTCTGCCTCCCGCTTAACTGGCTGTGAGTAAGTGGTCAGTGCTTGGAATTCCTCATCTGTACTCGCTGTGGTACTCTTCACAGGCCGTGTGCTTCCTTGTTGAGTACGGGGCTCTGTGGTATTAAGGCAGAGGAGGGGCCACGTCTGCTGTGCAGAGTGACTATGTGGGGTGCCATTGCAAGGGGTGCTTTTTGGTTGTAATGCTAAAGGTGTAATGGGAAGAGGGTTGAAGGCGGAGCCCCGCCATGCAGGAGAGGGGAAAAGAAGGGCCAACGAGACGTTGCCGACTGAGATGGTAACTGATTTGTTTTTCTCCCTTGTGCTGGGTTTAGTCCCAAGGGAAAAGAAGTCACGTGCCGGAGTCTACTGCCCTCATGCGATGGAAAGCGAGTGACAGTGACAAGACCGCGAGTATTGTTGATGCCACGCAAAAGCCGTCCAACTGAGAGCAGAACCGCTGCCACTCTGTGAGATAAGTGTCTGTTTTGGTGATTGCTCTGCTCATGGCCCACCTGGTTCCAGGTATGGATGCTCCTTTAGCTAAGGCTGGGTTTGTAAGAAAATGTTCCTGACTAGCTGTGGTTATGAGGGAGACAAGGTCCCCATTTGCAGGGGCTGCTCATTTCTCTGGCCAGGAGCAGTGTGTCTTCCACAGCAGAACGTTGCATCTAGGAGGATGACTTCAGGTGTTGAGTTGCTTGCCTTCCTCCCATGTTTTTGTCTTTCTTTCTCTCTACTCTCGTGTGTTGGCCAACTCTCTCTCTCCTCTCCTTGTGCTGTCTCCCTTCTTAGGACGCAGGCAGGGGTACTAGGTTTGCATCCCGACAGGAGACGTCTCGGGAGCCCTGGAGAAGTTGGAGCAGATGAAAATCATGCGTGGCAGTCGGTGTTGACTTGGTTGTCGAGTGGGGCCAGTGTAGATGGGTTTGGAGAGGGAGGCAGGGCTGAGGGTAAGATGTCAAGCACTGGTAGAGCTTTGTGTAGTGATGGCTCATTCTTGGCTTTTGCAGCTGCTCTTGCAGAGGAATTGTCCAGTAGCCCAGCCAGAGGAGAAAGTGGCAGAGGTGTAGCTGAGCAGCTTGGGCATCCTTCTAAGGAGACATGAACAGTCCTCCCCTTTCTGCCTCCCGCATAACTGGCTGCGTGTAAGCAGTCAGCGATTGGAATTCCTCCTCTGTAGTTGTTTTTGTCACAGGCGGTGTGCTTGCTTATTGGATACGGGGCTCTCTGGTATTTAAGGCTGGGGAAGGTATCACACTCACAGTTGCTGTCTTTCACGAGGTAAATAAGCACCCCGACTTTCACAATAAACCAAAAATCAAGCTAATTCCATTTCAAAACAAGGTAATCCGTAAGAACCCGAACACTCTGTGACTAGATCCCCCCGGCGTGCAGACTGGGAGTGTGGTGGACCCACTGTGCACCCCTGACTCTCTCCCCCACTTTGCCTCTCCTTGCCCCGTGCCCTTGCTTGCCCCTGCTTGCCAGGAGCTGATTTAAAAAAAAGAAGTAACAAGCTGCAAGGTAAACAAGCAACAAGCCAGCAGCCCAAAACTCGCCAAGAAGCAACTCTCAAGCCAATTAAGCAAAAAACAAGCCCAGTGTCTGCATTTTCCCCACAGGTTTGGTGTGTTTGACCAGAATCTGCTGTGCAGAGTGACTATTTCGGGTGTCATTGCCGGGGTGCTTTCTACTTGTAGTGTAATGGGAGGGGGGTTGAGGGCAGAGCCCTGGGGTGCGTTAGATGCAAGAAGAAGAGCTTATGCCACATTGCCGACTGAGATGCTAACTTCTTTGTTTTTCTCCCTTGTGCTGGGTTTGGTACCAAGGGGAAAGAAGTCAAATGACAGAGTTTACTCCACTCGTACGATGGAAAGCAAGCAAGAGCAGGGAGACTGTGAGCCTTGTTGAAATGAGGCAGGAGCCATACATTTGGGAGTGGAGCAGCCGCCACTGTCAGTGAGATAAGTGATATATTTTATGCAAGATAGTCTTTTAAGGTATCATTGGAAAGGTTATAATTTACTGCATGTGATTATCCAATTTGGATGCATGTATCATTTCTGTATCTAAAGTTGGAAATATTGACTATGTAACAATTAAAACCGGGTGTATACTTGGGAAACTCCCACCAGACAACACGCCATCAGCCTTGCTAGGCCATTAGGAAGAAACAATAAGACTTTGAAGACACTAATCTCTCTCCTTCCTGAGATGCGTCCTGGGATGTAGCTGTGATGCTACTAGGTCAGGTGGTCCTGTCACCTGGTACTAAACACTATCTTGGACTTCTAGTAATTTTCCACTAAAAGGAGGGGGAGGTCAAACAAAAGATTCCCGCCTTATGTAAATCTTACTTAAGGCTGGGGAGTAACGCAAACGGGTCTCTTCTCCATTGCCTTCCTGTCCAAGTAGAAAGACTGCTAAAAGTACCTGAAGGGACAAAGGAACTGAGCAGGGGGAAAGTCCAGGGCTGAGTCCAGACTAAGACAGGAGTCTGGTCTGTAAAGAGAAATAACTGGAAATCTCAGCTACAGAAACCCTGCAACTTGCCTAAAAACAACATTTAGGGTGAGAAATGACTTCTTGAATCCAGTCTCTTTAAGATTTTAGGCTTAGTATGCATGTTTGTTTTATTTGCTTAGTAATCTGCCTTCTTCTGTTTGCTATCACTTAAAATTGTCTCTTATAGTTAATAATAAACAAAAACAAGTTTATTAAACACAGTTTGTGCAACTTCTAATTGGGGGGGGCAAAAGTTGTGCATATCTTCCTCCACATTGAGGGAGGGGGTGAATTTATGAGCTTATGTTATATAGATTTCTCTGCGGCCCAAGACAATATTATTTTGGGTGTACTTTCCAGAGGGGAACTGCACTTGAGTGCTGGGTGATTTCCTAGCTGAGTCTTCTCATAGAAAGCTGTTGACAGACTCTGTGTGATTCTACAGCGTGTGTGTGCGTGCGTGCGTGCGTGCTGCCAGAGGCTGGAGTAGCCTAAGTCAACAAAACAGGGAGAGGGAGGCCAGGCTAGTGCAGCAGGCAGGCTCAGTGAAATCCCAGTACATCAGGTGGAATCCCAGAATGGGGGTCAAACCCGTCACAGGGTGGGCCCCTGAGAAAAGACTTCTGCATCTAACTGGGGCACGATAAGCGTGGGGGAATCCTTTGTGGGCTCCCAAGGAGTTGTCAGGTGCTATGGAATCTTCCTGAAGTCCGGTAACTTCGTGGAGAGCAACTTGACTGTAACAAGAGATGCTTAGTCCTCAGGTGTCTTCCTTCTACATCACTGGTCATGCCAGTCTAGTCCTCCTTTCTGAAGCAGGCCATATTCAGTAGAGGATGTGAGCAGGGGTCTGAGAGTAGTCCTCGGCCTGTGTCTCCACTCACCAGGTTGCATCACCCAGGGCATGTGGAGGGTCCAGGGCTATGCACAGCACTCTGGACTGACTTGCTCCAGCTCAGGCTCCTGGGTCCTAACCCCTGTGCTCACCGCTACTCGAGGGGTCTCTCTGTACGTTACCCCAACTGGCCAGCGGATGTCATTGTAACGCTGTGGGAGAAACGGTTTGTGCATTACTCTGACAGATCACCGTTGCTCTGAGGGAAATGCTTTGTGCATGACTCAGAGTGGCCACACATTATCACTGTCCCTTCGTAAGGAAAATGGTTTGTGCATTACCCCAACTGGCCACCTGATGTCACTGTTCCTCCATGAGGGAAATACTTCGTGCATTAAACCGAGTGGCCACCCAGTGTCAATCTTGCTCCATGAGGAAAATGCTTTGTGTTACCAAATGGCCACTCAGGGTAATGCACTCAGCATTTCCCTCATGGAGGAACAGTGACACTGGGTGTCAAGTATCAGGGGGTAGCCGTGTTAGTCTGTATCCACAAAAACAACAAAGAGTCCAGTTGTATCTTAAAGATGAACAGATTTATTTGGGCATAAGCTTTCGTGGGTAAAAAACCACTTCTTCAGATGCATGGAGTGAAAATTACAGATGCAGGCATTATATACTGACACATGAAGAGAAGGGAGTTACCTCACAAGTGGAGAACCGGTGTTGATGGCCAATTCGATCAGGGTGGATGTAGTCCAATCCCAATAATTGATTAGGAGGTGTCAATTCCAGGAGAGGCAAAGCTGCTTTTGTAGTGAGCCAGCCAGTCCCTACTCAAGCCGAAATTAATGGTGTTAAATTTGCAAATGAATTTTAGTTCTGCTGTTTCTCTTTGAAGTCTGTTTCTGAAGTTTTTTTGTTCAAGTAATGTACAGTTGCTCCATGAAGGAAATCCTCTGTGCATTACCCCAAGTGACCACCCAGTGTCACTCTTGCTCAATGTGGGAAATATTTTAAGCATTCCCCCAAGTGGCCACCCAGTGTCACTCTTGCTCCATTAGGGAAATGCTGTGTGCATTCTCCCAAGAGGCTGCCCCTTGGTGGGATAACTCACATGACTAGAGTACTGTTATGGATGGATATAAAGTGTTCAGGAAGGACAGGCAGGGCAGAAAAGGTGGGGCAGTTGCATTGTATGTAAGAGAGCAGTATGACTGCTCAGAGCTCCAGTATGAAACTGCAGAAAAACCTGAGAGTCTCTGATTAAGTTTAGAAGCGTGAGCAACAAGAATGATGTCGTGGTGGGAGTCTGCTATAGACCACCGGACCAGGGGGATGAGGTGGACAGGGCTGTCTTCCGGCAACTAACGGAAGTTACTAGATCGCAGGCCCTGGTTCTCATGGGAGACTTCAGTCACCCTGATATCTGCTGGGAGAGCAATACAGCGGTGCACAGACAATCCAGGAAGTGTACGGGACAATTTCCTGGTGCAAGTGCTGGAGGAACCAACTAGGGGCAGAGCTCTTCTTGACCTGCTGCTCACAAACCGGGAAGAATTAGTAGGGGAAGCTAAAGTGGATGGGAACCTGGGAGGCAATGACCATCAGATGGTCAAGTTCAGGATCCTGACACAAGGAAGAAAGGAGAGCAGCAGAATACGGACCCTGGACTTCAGAAAAGCAGACTTTGACTCCCTCAGGGAACTGATGGGCAGGATCCCCTGGGAGAATAACATGAGGGGGAAAGGAGTCCAGGAGAGCTGGCTGTATTTGAAAGAATTCTTATTGAGGTTACAGGGACAAACCATGCCGATGCGTAGAAAGAATAGTAAATATGGCAGGCGACCGGCTTGGCTTAACGGTGAAATCCTTGCTGATCAAACACAAAAAAGAAGCTTACAAGAAGTGGAAGATTGGACAAATGACCAGGGAAGAGTATAAAAATATTGCTCGGGCATGCAGGAGTGAAATCCGGAAGGTCAAATCACACCTGGAGTTGCAGCTAGCAAGAGATGTTAAGAGTAACAAGAAGGGTTTCTTCAGGTATGTTAGCAACAAGAAGAAAGTCAAGGAAAGTGTGGGCCCCTTACTGAATGAGGGAGGCAACCTAGTGACAGAGGATGTGGAAAAAGCTAATGTACTCAATGCTTTTTTTGCCTCTGTCTTCACGAACAAGGTCAGCTCCCAGACTGCTGCACTGGGCAGCACAGCATGGGGACGAGGTGACCAGCCCTCTGTGGAGAAAGAAGTGGTTCGGGACTATTTAGAAAAGCTGGACGAGCACAAGTCCATGGGGCCGGACAAGTTGCATCCAAGAGTGCTAAAGGAGTTGGCGGATGTGAGTGCAGAGCCATTGGCCATTATCTTTGAAAACTCATGGCGATCCGGGGAAGTCCCAGACGACTGGAAAAAGGCTAATGTAGTGCCCATCTTTAAAAAAGGAAAGGAGGAGGATCCGGGGAACTACAGGCCAGTTAGCCTCACCTCAGTCTCTGGAAAAATCATGGAGCAGGTCCTCAAGGAATCAGTTCTGAAGCACTTAAAGGATAGGAAGGTGATCAGGAACAGTCAGCATGGATTCACCAAGGGCAAGTCATGCCTGACTAATCTAATTGCCTTCTATGACGAGATAACTGGCTCTGTGGATGCGGGGAAAGCAGTGGACATGTTGTTCCTTGATTTTAGCAAAGCTTTTGTTACGGTCTCCCATAGTATTCTTGCCAGCAAGTTAAAGAAGTATGGGCTGGATGAATGGACTAGAAGGTCGATAGAAAGCTGGCTAGATCGTCGGGCTCAACGGGTAGCGATCAACGGCTCCATGTCTAGTTGGCAGCCGGTATCAAGCGGAGTGCCCCAAGGGTCGGTCCTCGGGCCGGTTTTGTTCAATATCTTCATAAATGATCTGGAGGATGGTGTGGATTGCACCCTCAGCAAGTTTGCAGATGATACTAAACTGGAAGGAGAGGTAGATACACTGGAGGGTAGGGATAGGATACAGAGGGCCCTAAACAAATTAGAGGATTGGGCCAAAAGAAATCTGATAAGGTTCAACAAGGGCAAGTGCAGAGTCCTGCACTTAGGACGGAAGAATCCCATGCACCGCTATAGACTAGGGACCGAATGGCTCGGCAGCAGTTCTGCGGAAAAGGACCTAGGGGTTACAGTGGACGAGAAGCTGGATATGAGTCAACAGTGTGCCCTTCTTGCCAAGAAGGCCAATGGCATTTTGGCATATATAAGTAGGGGCATTGCCAGCAGATCGAGGGACGTGATTGTTCCCCTCTATTCGACATGGGTGAGGCCTCATCTGGAGTACTGTGTCCAGTTTTGGGCCCCACACTACAATAAGGATGTGGAAAAATTGGAAAGAGTCCAGCGGAGGGCAACAAAAATGATTAGGGCACTGGAACGCATGAGTTATGAGGAGAGGCTGAGGGAACTGGGATTGTTTAGTCTGCGGAAGAGAAGAATGAGGGGGGATTTGATAGCTGCTTTCAACTACCTGAAAAGGGGGTTCCAAAGAGGATGGATCTAGACTGTTCTCAGTGGTAGCGGATGACGGAACGAGGAGTAATGGTCTCAAGTTGCAATGGGGGAGGTTTAGGTTGGATATTAGGAAAAACTTTTTCACTAGGAGGGTGGTGAAACACTGGAATGCGTTACCTAGGGAGGTGGTGGAATCTCCTTCCTTAAAGGTTTTTAAGGTCGGGCTTGACAAAGCCCTGGCTGGGATGATTTAGATGAGGATTGGTCCTGCTTTGAGCAGGAGGTTGGACTAGATGACCTTCTGAGGTCCCTTCCAACCCTGATATTCTGTGATTGTCACTGTTGTTCCATAAGGGAAATGCTTTGTGCATTATCCCGAGTGGCCCCTCGTTGCCTCTCTCCCTTGATGAGGGAAATGGTTTGTGCATTACCTGGATTGGCCACCTGGTTTCACTCTTGCTCCATGCGGGAAATATTTTAGTGACACCAGGTGCCATTCTAGATAATGCACACAGCATTTCCCTCATGGAGCAACAGTGACAGTGCGTGGTCACTCAGGGTAATCCACAGTTGCTCCATCCAATGAAATGAGCTGTAGCTCACGAGAGCTTATGCTCAAATAAATTGGTTAGTCTCTAAGGTGCCACAGGCACTCCTTTTCTTTTTCCACGAAGGAAATGCTTTGTGCATTACCTGGATTAGCCACCCAGTGTCACTGTTGCTCCATGAGATAAATGCTGTGTGCATTAACCCGAGTGGCCATCCGGTGTCTCTGTTTCTCCATGCGGGAAATGTTTTGTGGATTATTTCGTGGTCACCCAGCGTCACTGTTGCTCTATGGGTAAAATCCTCTGTGCCTAACCCTGCCCTTCCACCCGGTGTTACTGTTGTTCCAGGGCAGCTGCAGGCTGAGTTGCCTGTAAGGGTATGTCTGTGCTGGCATTGAAGGACAAAACTTTTGTCTTTCAGAAGCGTTAACCCCCTTCTCCCCCCCCCCCAAAGTAAAAGTTTTGCCACTACAAGTACCAGTGTGAACCGCACATTGTCGGCAGCAGCGCTCTCCTGCTCACAATGCAAATGCCGCTCGTTGGGAGTGGGAGTTTTTTGTTGGCAGGAGAGACGACAAACAGCGGCTACGCTTCACGGCTTTTAGCAGCAGGGCTGAAGCCTAAGGGTATGTCTACACTACCCGCCGGATCAGCGGGTAGTGATCGATGTATCGGGGGTCAATTTTAGTCTAGACGCGATAAATCGATGGCGAGAGGCGCAAGCGGAGTCGACGGGGGAGTGGTGGCAGTCGACCCCATGCCGTGAAGACGCCGAGGTAAGTTGACCTAAGATACGTCGACTTCAGCTACGCTATTCTTGTAGCTGAAGTTGCATATCTTAGGTCGATCTCCCCCCCACGCCCCAGTGTAGACCAGGGCTTAGATAAATGCATGGTAGAGCCTGAGTACAGACGGCTGCTTCCCTTTAGGTGAGGCTTGGTTTCTCATAAAAGTTTTCCTCCTTGTTCTGGGTGTGGGAGGAGAATTTTCCTATTTTGTGAGTCGGTGTGGGTTTACGTAAGAATGGCAATACGGGGTCAGACCAAAGGTCCATCTAGCCCACTATCTTGTCTTCCGACTGGCTAATACCAGGTGCTTCAGAGGGAATGAATAGAACAGGTAATCGAGAAGTGATCCATCCTGTGTCACCATTCCCAGCTTCTGGCAAACAGAGGCTAGGAACACCATCCCTGCCCATCCTGACTAATAGCCATTGATGGACCTATCCTCCATGAATTTACCTAGTTCTTTTTTGAACCCTATTATAGTCTTGGCTTTCACAGCATTCTCTGGCCAGCAATTCCACAGGTTGAGTGTGTGTTGTGTGCTTTTTAATTGTATCTGTGAAGGTATAATGGGACAGGGAGAAGAAGAACCAACACAACATTGCGGATTCCGATGATAACTTTTGTTTTTCCCCTCTTGTGTTGTGCTTAGTGTCAAGGGTAAGAGCCAACCCCTGTTGTGAGATGGAAAGCGTACAAGAGCCATGAGACAGTGAGCAGTGTTGATGCCAGGCTATGGTGATGCCATCTAGCTGGAAGCAGAGCAGCCATCACTGTCAGTAAGATAAGTGTCTGGTTTGGTGAGGAGGCTGGACACGGCGCACCTGGCTCCAGGCAGGGACGCGCCATTCGCTAGGTCTGTGTTTGTAAGAAAAGGTTCTCGACTAACTGGCTATGGGGGAGAGAAGGCCCCCATTATCAGGGGCTGCTCATCTGTCTGGCCAGGAGAGGTGTGTCCACTGCAGCAAAAGGTTGGATCCAGGAGGATGACTGTAGCTGGTGAGTTTCTTGCCTTCCTTCCATGTTTCTCTCTCTCTTCTCTACTCTACTGTGTCAACTGACACACTTTGTCTGTGCTTGTCTCTCCTTGTTCGGTCTCCCTTCAGAGAACACGGGCAGGCGTTCTCGGTGTGCAGGTCTCGGGATGGCTAGGTCTCAAGGATGGCTAGGTCTCAGGAGCCATGAAGAAGTAGGAGGGGACAAAAATCATGTGGGGGAGTGCGCTGGAGAGTGGAGCGTCACTGTCAGCATTGACTGAGTCTCTGTTCATCAAGTGGGGCCAATGTAGATGGGATGGGAGAAGGAGGCAGGGATGAGGGCAAGGTTTTGTGCACCAATTGAGTTTTGTGGAGTGATGGCTCCTGCTTGGCTTAATTGTGGTGCTTGCAGAGGAATTGTCGAGCAGCAGCTGCAGGAGAAGCTGGCAGAGGTGGACCTGAGCAGCCTGGACATTCTTGTAAGTGAAGATTATCAGTCCTCCACTTTCTGCCTTCCGCATAACTGACTGTGAGTAAGCGGTCAGTGCTTTGAATTCCTCGTTCTGTACTCACTCTAGTTTTCTTCACAGGCCGTGAGCTTCCTCATTGGGCTCGGGGCTCTGTGGGATTAAGGCTGAGGAAGAGGCAAGTCTCCTCTGCAGAGTCACTATTTCAGGTGCCGTTGCAACAGGTGTTTTCTATTTGTAGTTATAAAGGCATAGTGCAAGGGGGGTTGAGGGCACAACCCTGGAGTGTGGGAGATGCAAGAAGAGCACTGTTGCCGACTGAGATGCTAATTTTACTGTCCCCCGCCCCTTGTGTTGGGTTTAGTACCAAGGGAAAAGTGGCGGGTCAGAGTCCACTCCCCTCATGTGAGGGAAAGCGAAGGCAAGCTGTGAGGGCTCTGCTCACGGTCCACCTGGCTCCAGGCTGGGACTTTTCGTTAGCTGGCGCTTGGTGTGTAGGAAAAGGTTCATGACTAGCTCTGGTTACGAGGGAGAGAAGGCTCTTATTTTCAGGGGCTGCTTTTTTCTCTGACCGGGAGTGGAGTGTTCTCCCCAGCAGAAGGTTGGATTCAGGAGGTCAGTCCAGACAGTGAGATGCAGCTAGCAAGAGATGTCAAGAGTAACAAGAAGGGTTTCTTCAGGTATGTTGGCAACAAGAAGAAAGCCAAGGAAAGTGTGGGCCCCTTACTGAATGAGGGAGGCAACCTAGTGGCAGAGGATGTGGAAAAAGCTAATGTACTCAATGCTTTTTTTGCCTCTGTTTTCACTAACAAGGTCAGCTCCCAGACTGCTGCGCTGGGCATCACAGAATGGGGAAGAGATGGCCAGCCCTCTGTGGAGATAGAGGTGGTTAGGGACTTGTCATAAATAGAAAGGGAAGGGTAAACCCCTTTAAAATCCCTCCTGGCCAGAGGAAATCTCCTCTCACCTGTAAAGGGTTAAGAAGCTAAAGGTAACCTCGCTGGCACCTGACCAAAATGACCAATGAGGAGACAAGATACTTTCAAAAGCTGGGAGGAGGGAGAGAAACAAAGGGTTTGTGTGTCTGTCTACATTTTGTCTTTGCCGGAGATAGACCAGGAATGAAGCCTTAGAACTTTTAGTAAGTAATCTAGCTAGGTATGTGTTAGATTATGATTTCTTTAAATGGCTGAGAAAAGAATTGTGCTGAATAGAATAACTATTTCTGTCTGTGTATCTTTTTTGTAACTTAAGGTTTTTGCCTAGAGGGGTTCTCTATGTTTTGAATCTAATTACCCTGTAAGGTATTTACCATCCTGATTTTACAGGGGGGATTTCTTATTTCTAATTACTTCTATTTTTATTAAAAGTCTTCTTGTAAGAAAACTGAATGCTTTTTCATTGTTCTCAGATCCAGGGGTTTGGGTCTGTGGTCACCCATGCAAATTGGTGAGGCTTTTTATCCAACATTTCCCAGGAAAGGGAGGGTGCAAGTGTTGGGAGGATTGTTCATTGTTCTTAAGATCCAAGGGTCTGGGTCTGTAGTCACCTAGGCAAATTGGTGAGGCTTTTTACCAAACCTTGTCCAGGAAGTGGGGTGCAAGGTTTTGGGAAGTATTTTGGGGGGAAAGACGTGTCCAAACAGCTCTTCCCCAGTAACCAGTATTTGTTTGGTGGTGGTAGCGGCCAATCCAAGGACAAAAGGGTGGAATATTTTGTACCTTGGGGAAGTTTTGACCTAAGCTGGTAAAGATAAGCTTAGGAGGTTTTTCATGCAGGTCCCCACATCTGTACCCTAGAGTTCAGAGTGGGGGAGGAACCTTGACATGGTGGCATAGTGGTGGGATTAACCTGAAATCATTTTGAGATCCAGTTGAGATTTTTTTGAACTAGAAATACAGATTTTAAAAAAAAAGGAAGTCCAGAAGCTGCTGAAACTGAAAGCAGCTTGTTTTTCTCTGCTTTGTGGCCAAGCAGAGACAAAAGGGGATTATCTTTGTGAATTGCAGGTTTTCTTTGCCTGGAGGCAGGGTACTTAACTCCTGCAGGGAAATTCACAGTCTTCCAACCCAGAGTTTTTTGTTTCCCTAAAAGTAAATAGAAGGAGGGGTGTTCTACCCATTTGCCTGGAGACAAAAGTGGCAGGGGTTTTTTTTTGGATTTTGATTTTTTACAAGGAGCACAAGTTTAAAAAGGAAACTTGTTTTTTCTTTGGGCTGGGTAAACAGGTTTCAAAGTAGTTGGAAGTTTTTGCTTTGATTTGGGCCCAGAGCAGAGACAAGGGAATTGTCTTTTTCTGTAGGCTGACAATCACTATCAGAGAATAGGTATTCTATTCCAGCACAGCAAAATTTTACAGCCAAGTTTTGTTTGTTTATTTCTAAGCCTCGGGTGTAAAGTTAGTTAAAAACAGAGAGGTTAGGATGACAGAATCCACAGCACAACAAAAGATGGAATTAGCCAGATTTCAGGCTGAGGAAAAACAAAAGGAACATGAAAGACAGATAGAACTCATGCAGCTGGAAAAGGAGGTACAGGAGGCTGCCCACAGGAGGGAAATGGAGGCAAGGAAGCATGTGGAGGAGGAGAAGGAAAAAGAGAGGAAGCATGTGGAGGAGGAGAAGGAAAAAGAGAGGAAGCATGTGGAGGAGGAGAAGGAAAAAGAGAGGAAGCATGTGGAGGAGGAGAAGGAAAAAGAGAGGAAGCATGCACTGGAGATGGAGAAGGTAAAGGCTCAGCAGAATATACCAACAAACCCTAGCAATCCTTCTCCAGGTACCACTCCCCATCCCAGAAAGTTCCCCACCTACAAGGCAGGTGATGATACTGAGGCCTTCTTAGAAAACTTCGAAAGGGCCTGCCTTGGGTACAACATCTCTACTGACCAATACATGGTAGAGCTGAGGCCGCAGCTCAGTGGACCCTTAGCTGAGGTGGCAGCTGAAATGCCTAAAGAACACATGAACAAGTATGAACTGTTTAAATCCAAGGCGAGAGTCAGAATGGGGATAACACCCGAGCAGTCTCGTCGGAGGTTCAGAGCCCTAAGGTGGAAACCAGACGTGTCATTTACCCGACATGCCTACCACATTGTGAAACATTGGGATGCCTGGATATCCGGAGCAAGTGTTGAATCTCCAGTAAATTTGCCCTTCCTAATGCAAATGGAACAATTCTTAGAGGGTGTTCCTGAAGAAATAGAAAGGTACATCCTAGATGGGAAGCCCAAAACTGTAATCGAGGCAGGAGAGATTGGAGCCAGATGGGTGGAGGTGGCAGAGAAGAAAAAAACTGGTCGCAGTTGGAGCGGAGACCAGAAGGGACAACCCCAGGCCACACCCTATTACCGGGGGCCGCCCAAAGCCCCACCTACCTCCCAAAGAACCCTCCAGACCCCTTATCGTCCCACCACCCCGTTCTCCAGCAACCCTCCTCGCCCCAGTGACCCGTCAGCTGGACGATGTTTTAAATGTAACGAGCTGGGGCATGTAAAGGCCAACTGCCCCAAGAACCCCAACAGATTACAGTTCATTGCACCGGAATCGCACCAGAGGTCCACAGGCCCAGATACCTCCCAGATACCCTTGGAGCGGAGGGAAACTGTGAGTGTGGGCGGGAAGAAGGTCACCGCGTGGAGGGACACCGGAGCACAAGTGTCAGCTATCCATGCTTCCTTAGTGGACCCCAAGTTAATCAACCCAGAGATCCAAGTGACGATTCAACCCTTCAAGTCCAACTCTTTCGATTTGCCTACAGCCAAGTTGCCTGTCCAGTACAAGGGCTGGTCAGGAATGTGGACTTTTGCAGTCTATGATGATTATCCCATCCCCATGCTGTTGGGGGAAGACTTGGCCAATCATGTGAAGCAGGCCAAGAGGGTGGGAACGGTCACCCGCAGCCAGGCTAAACAAGCCGTGAGGCCTAGCTCTGTTCCGGAAACTTCTATCAGGACCCGGTCAGAGGTGATGGACCCGGACCCCAGGCCAATGTCTGCAACAGCAGTAGTGGATCCAGTCCCAGAGACCCAGATGGAACCAGTCCCAGAACCGGAACCAGCCGAACAACCAACACCAGACCCATTGTCAGCACTGAATCCAGTACTTGCAACCTCAACACCAGAGGGCCCCACCGAACCTGAACTGGCAGCAGCCGATAACCCGACACAAGAGGCTCAGCCGGAGCCTGAATCCCAACATAGTGCACCAGCGGAGAGCGGTTCACAGTCAACAGAAACAGCTCCATCCCCTATATCGCTTCCAGAGGGACCAAGCCTAGGTCCACAATCCAATGAGGAACTGATGTCTCCAGCATCGAGGGAACAGTTCCAGACCGAACAGGAAGCAGATGAAAGCCTCCAGAGAGCTTGGACGGCGGCACGGAGCAACCCACCGCCTCTCAGCTCTTCTAATCGATCCAGGTTTGTTGTAGAAAGAGGACTTTTATACAAGGAAACTCTTTCTGGTGGACACCAGGAAGACTGGCATCCTCAGAGACAGTTGGTAGTTCCAACTAAATACCGGGCCAAGCTCTTGAGCTTAGCCCATGACCACCCTAGTGGTCATGCTGGGGTGAACCGGACCAAAGACCGTTTGGGGGGGTCATTCCACTGGGAGGGAATGGGCAAGGATGTTTCTACCTATGTCCAGTCTTGTGAGGTGTGCCAAAGAGTGGGAAAGCCCCAAGACCAGGTCAAAGCCCCTCTCCAGCCACTCCCCATCATTGAAGTTCCATTTCAGCGAGTAGCTGTGGATATTCTGGGTCCTTTTCCGAAAAAGACACCCAGAGGAAAGCGGTACATACTGACTTTCATGGATTTTGCCACCCGATGGCCGGAAGCAGTAGCTCTAAGCAACACCAGGGCTAACAGTGTGTGCCAGGCACTAGCAGACATTTTTGCCAGGGTAGGTTGGCCCTCCGACATCCTCACAGATGCAGGGACTAATTTCCTGGCAGGAACTATGAAAAACCTTTGGGAAGCTCATGGGGTAAATCACTTGGTTGCCACTCCTTACCACCATCAAACAAATGGCATGGTGGAGAAGTTTAATGGAACTTTGGGGGCCATGATACGTAAATTCGTAAATGAGCACTCCAATGATTGGGACCTAGTGTTGCAGCAGTTGCTCTTTGCCTACAGAGCTGTACCACACCCCAGTTTAGGGTTTTCCCCATTTGAACTTGTATATGGCCGTGAGGTTAAGGGGCCATTGCAGTTGGTGAAGCAGCAATGGGAGGGATTTACACCTTCTCCAGGAACTAACATTCTGGACTTTGTAACCAACCTACAAAACACCCTCCGAACCTCTTTAGCCCTTGCTAAAGAAAACTTACAGGATGCTCAAAAAGAGCAAAAAGCCTGGTATGATAAACATGCCAGAGAGCGTTCCTTCAAAGTAGGGGACCAGGTCATGGTCTTAAAGGCGCTCCAGGCCCATAAAATGGAAGCATCGTGGGAAGGGCCATTCACGGTCCAGGAGCGCCTGGGAGCTGTTAATTATCTCATAGCATTCCCCACCTTCAACCGAAAGCCTAAGGTGTACCATATTAATTCTCTAAAGCCCTTTTATTCCAGAGAATTAAAGGTTTGTCAGTTTACAGCCCAGGGAGGAGACGACGCTGAGTGGCCTGAAGGTGTCTACTACGAAGGGAAATGTGCTGGTGGTGTGGAAGAGGTGAACCTCTCCATGACCCTTGGGCGTATGCAGCGACAGCAGATCCAGGAGCTGTGCACTAGCTACGCGCCAACGTTCTCAGCCACCCCAGGACTGACTGAACGGGCATACCACTCCATTGACACAGGTAATGCTCGCCCAATTAGAGTCCAACCTTACCGAGTGTCTCCTCAAGCTAAAACTGCTATAGAACGGGAGATCCAGGATATGTTACAGATGGGTGTAATCCGCCCCTCTGAAAGTGCATGGGCATCTCCAGTGGTTCTAGTTCCCAAACCAGATGGGGAAATACGTTTTTGCGTGGACTACCGTAAGCTAAATGCTGTAACTCGCCCAGACAACTATCCAATGCCACGCACAGATGAACTATTAGAGAAACTGGGACGGGCCCAGTTCATCTCTACCTTGGACTTAACCAAGGGGTACTGGCAGGTACCGCTAGATGAATCTGCCAAGGAAAGGTCAGCCTTCACCACACATCTCGGGCTGTATGAATTTAATGTACTCCCTTTCGGGCTGCGAAATGCACCCGCCACCTTCCAAAGACTTGTAGATGGTCTCCTAGCGGGATTAGGAGAATATGCAGTCGCCTACCTTGATGATGTGGCCATATTTTCGGATTCCTGGGCAGACCACCTGGAACATCTACAAAAAGTCCTTGAGCGCATAAGGGAGGCAGGACTAACTGTTAAGGCTAAGAAGTGTCAAATAGGCCTAAACAAAGTGACTTACCTTGGACACCAGGTGGGTCAAGGAACTATCAGCCCCCTACAGGCCAAAGTGGATGCTATCCAAAAGTGGCCTGTCCCAAAGTCAAAGAAACAGGTTCAATCCTTTTTAGGCTTGGCCGGTTATTACAGACGATTTGTACCGCACTACAGCCAAATCGCCGCCCCACTGACAGACCTAACCAAAAAGAAACAGCCAAATGCTGTGCAGTGGACTGAAAAGTGTCAGAAGGCCTTTAACAAGCTTAAAGCGACACTCATGTCTGACCCTGTACTAAGGGCCCCAGACTTTGACAAACCGTTCCTAGTAACCACAGATGCGTCCGAGCGTGGTGTGGGAGCAGTTTTAATGCAGAAAGGACCTGATCAAGAATTCCACCCTGTAGTGTTTCTCAGCAAAAAACTGTCTGAGAGGGAAAGCAACTGGTCAATCACTGAAAAAGAATGTTACGCCATTGTCTACGCTCTGGAAAAGCTACGCCCATATGTTTGGGGACGGCGTTTCCACCTGCAAACCGACCATGCTGCACTGAAGTGGCTTCACACCGTCAAAGAAAATAACAAAAAACTTCTTCGGTGGAGTTTAGCTCTCCAAGATTTTGATTTCGACATCCAACACATCTCAGGAGCTTCTAACAAAGTGGCTGATGCACTCTCACGTGAAAGTTTCCCAGACTCAACTGGTTAAAATCGTCCTTGAGATGTGGAAAATATTGTTAGTCTTTATGTACTTGGTAGCATATTTAGAGATGCATGTGTCTTATTAACTCTGTTTTCCTAGAGCTCCAGGAAGAAATCCCAGCCAGTGTTTCACCCTAGCTGAGATTTGGGGGGCGTGTCATAAATAGAAAGGGAAGGGTAAACCCCTTTAAAATCCCTCCTGGCCAGAGGAAATCTCCTCTCACCTGTAAAGGGTTAAGAAGCTAAAGGTAACCTCGCTGGCACCTGACCAAAATGACCAATGAGGAGACAAGATACTTTCAAAAGCTGGGAGGAGGGAGAGAAACAAAGGGTTTGTGTGTCTGTCTACATTTTGTCTTTGCCGGAGATAGACCAGGAATGAAGCCTTAGAACTTTTAGTAAGTAATCTAGCTAGGTATGTGTTAGATTATGATTTCTTTAAATGGCTGAGAAAAGAATTGTGCTGAATAGAATAACTATTTCTGTCTGTGTATCTTTTTTGTAACTTAAGGTTTTTGCCTAGAGGGGTTCTCTATGTTTTGAATCTAATTACCCTGTAAGGTATTTACCATCCTGATTTTACAGGGGGGATTTCTTATTTCTAATTACTTCTATTTTTATTAAAAGTCTTCTTGTAAGAAAACTGAATGCTTTTTCATTGTTCTCAGATCCAGGGGTTTGGGTCTGTGGTCACCCATGCAAATTGGTGAGGCTTTTTATCCAACATTTCCCAGGAAAGGGAGGGTGCAAGTGTTG
Organism: Natator depressus; assembly: GCF_965152275.1. Lineage (NCBI taxonomy): Eukaryota > Metazoa > Chordata > Testudines > Cheloniidae > Natator > Natator depressus. The sequence continues at coordinate 21,555 of NC_134261.1, read as the reverse complement.
GGAGGATTGTTCATTGTTCTTAAGATCCAAGGGTCTGGGTCTGTAGTCACCTAGGCAAATTGGTGAGGCTTTTTACCAAACCTTGTCCAGGAAGTGGGGTGCAAGGTTTTGGGAAGTATTTTGGGGGGAAAGACGTGTCCAAACAGCTCTTCCCCAGTAACCAGTATTTGTTTGGTGGTGGTAGCGGCCAATCCAAGGACAAAAGGGTGGAATATTTTGTACCTTGGGGAAGTTTTGACCTAAGCTGGTAAAGATAAGCTTAGGAGGTTTTTCATGCAGGTCCCCACATCTGTACCCTAGAGTTCAGAGTGGGGGAGGAACCTTGACAGGACTATTTAGAAAAGCTGGACGTGCACAAGTCCATGGGGCCGGACGAGTTGCATCCGAGAGTGCTGAAGGAATTGGCGGCTGTGATTGCAGAGCCCTTGGCCATTATCTTTGAAAACTCGTGGCGAACGGGGGAAGTCCCGGATGACTGGAAAAAGGCTAATGTAGTGCCAATCTTTAAAAAAGGGAAGAAGGAGGATCCTGGGAACTACAGGCCAGTCAGCCTCACCTCAGTCCCTGGAAAAATCATGGAGCAGGTCCTCAAAGAATCAATCCTGAAGCACTTACATGAGAGGAAAGTGATCAGGAACAGTCAGCATGGATTCACCAAGGGAAGGTCATGCCTGACTAATCTAATCGCCTTTTATGATGAGATTACTGGTTCTGTGGATGAAGGGAAAGCAGTGGATGTATTGTTTCTTGACTTTAGCAAAGCTTTTGACACGGTCTCCCACAGTATTCTTGTCAGCAAGTTAAGGAAGTATGGGCTAGATGAATGCACTATAAGGTGGGTAGAAAGCTGGCTAGATTGTCGGGCTCAACGGGTAGTGATCAATGGCTCCATGTCTAGTTGGCAGCCGGTGTCAAGTGGAGTGCCCCAGGGGTCGGTCCTGGGGCCGGTTTTGTTCAATATCTTCATAAATGATCTGGAGGATGGTGTGGATTGCACTCTCAGCAAATTTGCAGATGATACTAAACTGGGAGGAGTGGTAGATACGCTGGAGGGGAGGGATAGGATACAGAAGGACCTAGACAAATTGGAGGATTGGGCCAAAAGAAATCTGATGAGGTTCAATAAGGATAAGTGCAGGGTCCTACACTTAGGATGGAAGAATCCAATGCACCGCTACAGACTAGGGACCGAATGGCTAGGCAGCAGTTCTGCGGAAAAGGACCTAGGGGTGACAGTGGACGAGAAGCTGGATATGAGTCAACAGTGTGCCCTTGTTGCCAAGAAGGCCAATGGCATTTTGGGATGTATAAGTAGGGGCATAGCGAGCAGATCGAGGGATGTGATCGTTCCCCTCTATTCGACACTGGTGAGGCCTCATCTGGAGTACTGTGTCCAGTTTTGGGCCCCACACTACAAGAAGGATGTGGATAAATTGGAGAGAGTCCAGCGAAGGGCAACAAAAATGATTAGGGGTCTAGAGCACATGACTTATGAAGAGAGGCTGAGGGAGCTGGGATTGTTTAGTCTGCAGAAGAGAAGAATGAGGGGGGATTTGATAGCTGCTTTCAACTACCTGAAAGGGGGTTCCAAAGAGGATGGCTCTAGACTGTTCTCAATGGTAGCGGATGACAGAACGAGGAGTAATGGTCTCAAGTTGCAATGGGGGAGGTTTAGATTGGATATTAGGAAAAACTTTTTCACTAAGAGGGTGGTGAAACACTGGAATGCGTTACCTAGGAAGGTGGTAGAATCTCCTTCCTTAGAGGTTTTTAAGGTCAGGCTTGACAAAGCCCTGGCTGGGATGATTTAACTGGGAATTGGTCCTGCTTTGAGCAGGGGGTTGGACTAGATGACCTTCTGGGGTCCCTTCCAACCCTGATATTCTATGATTCTATGATTCTATGCTTTTCTTCCTCCCATGTTTCTCTCTCTCTCTCTCTCTCTGTCTTCTGTGGCCAACACAGACGTGCATGCTCCCTCTTCTTGCCTCTTCTGGTTCTGTCTCCCTTCACAGAAATTGGGCATGGGTGCTGTTTGTGTGTCCTCACAGTCTTGGAATCAAGAGCCGGCAGGATGGGGGCGGGAAAGGGTGTTAGAGCTGGCAGAAGGGGGACGTAAATGGCCATTTGACCCATCAGTGTTTAGTCCGTGTCTTTTACTACAATGGAGATGATGTAGTACGGATGGGAGAGGGAGGCAGGTATTGGAAGATCTCATGCACCTATAGTCTTTCTGGCAGCGATGGTTTGGTTTGCTGTTCTTGCAGAGGCCTGCTCCAGGCCAGTGCAGCAGCCCCAGACAGAGGAGGAGCATCTGGAGGTAGTGGACCTGCACAATCTAGACATTTCACTTGGCAATGGAGCTGAGGAGGTCTCTTGTGATGTTGGAGGAGCAGGTGTGTGTTTGTGAAATATCTCTCTCCAGTATCTGCATAGTGAGGTGCCTCCTTGAGAACAGAGAGATGCTTCTCATTTCCATGGGATGTGTCCTGGGGAAGGTACAGCTCTGCCTGTGGCTGGTAATTGTCTGGGATTGTCCCTTTCCTGGAGGTCTGTAGTTCCTTGGGAGTGATGAACATTTTAGGCCCGGGGTGGGCTGGAGAGGAATAAAGAACGGGGCTCCAATGAGCAGAAGCCACATGCACCAGTGGTGGCCTAGCTTACAAGTGTTCTCTCTTTCTCTTTTCAGTTCCTGATGAGATTGGGTAGATGAGAGAATGGCCAACCTGTGGCAGAGACCTAAGAAGGAGCAGCCACCCTGAGCCCATCCCTAGGGGTCGAAGCCAGACAGTGATCTGCAGAGTAAGAGCAAATGGAAATTTGCTTTAGTTAAGTATTGAGGGAGGGCTGCAAATACTCTTGTCAGTGGAGAGCATTTGTCAGTATGGGGTCGGCCCCTGAGAAAAGGCCTCTGAATCTAGCTGGAGCAGGACCCACACCTGAGCGGCTCTTAAGGTCTGTGAGTTGTCGAAGGAGCAGCCACAGCCCCGGAACCCCCAACCAGTACAAAGGACAAGATGGGGGAACATTTTGCCAGCCTGCATCATTGCACCACCTAGAGCAGCAGCTGCCCCATCCTACCTGGCTCTGACTTTAAGCTTCTGGCCTCTGACCTGGTGAAGGGCCGGAGCCTCTGAGGGGAGGAGGCAGGATTTTTCCTTGAGTGAGGAAGAGCCACAGAGAGGGCCAGGGCCTCATGGAGGGTGGGGGGAATGTAGCTGCCACAAGTTTCTGTCTACCCCACCTCAGCCCCTCTCCCCCTCTCTCTTCCCCCCCCGGGGAGCAGGCTGGGGCTGCCACAGGCTGTCACTGCTCCTCCAGGGCATATGCACACTACTCATTACCCTAACTGGTGATCAGGAGTCACTGCTGCTCCAGGGGAAACAGAGTCTGTATGTTACCCCGACTGGCAACGCAGTGTCACTGTTGATCCGTGAGGGAAATGGTTTGTGCATTACCCGGAGTGGCCACCCACTGTCACCGTTGCTCCACAAGAGAAGTGCTCTGTGCCTTACCTGACTGGCTGCCCGGTGTCACCGTGGCTCCTTAAGGAAATGGTCTGTGTATTCCCCGGTTGGGGCACCCAGTGTCACTCTTGCTCCAGGAGGGAAATAATTGCTTAGTGCATTCCCCTGGCTGGCCACCCGGTGTCACTTTTACTCCATGAGGAGAATGCTCTGTGCCACTCCCCTGAGTGGCCACCGGATGTCACTGTTGGTCCATGGAGGAAATGATCTGTGCATTACCTCGAGTTGCCCCCGGACATCACTGCTGCTTCATCAGGTGAATGTTCTGTGCAGTTGCTCCATGAGAGAAATGCTTTGTGCATTCCCCTGACTGGCCACCTGGTGTCACTGTTGTTCCTTGAGGAAAATGGTTTGTGAATTACTCCGAGTGGCCACCAGGCATCACTGCTGCTCCATGTGGGAAATGGTTTGTGCATTCCTCTGGCTGGCCCCCCGGTATCACTGTTATTCCATGAGAGAAATGCACTGTCCATTTCCCCCCCAACTGGTCACCCCGGGTCACTGGTGCTCCATGAGGGAAATGCTCTGTCCATTTTCCCCCCAGTGGCAGCCTGGTGTCACGGTCCCTCCTTAAGGAAATACTCTGTGATTACCCCGGGTGGCCACATAGTGCACTGTTGCTCCATGAGAGAAATGCTTTGTGCATTAGCCCGTGTGGCCACCTAGAGTCACTGTTGCTCAATGAGGGAAATGTTCTGTGCATTATCACGACTGGCCACACAGTGTCACTGTTGCTCTATAAAAACAACAAGGAGTCCGGTGGCACCATAAAGACTAACAGAATTATTTGGGCATCAGCTTTCATGGGTAAAAAACCACTACAGATGCATGGAGTGAAAATTACAGATGCTGACATTATATAATGACACATGAAGAGAAGGGAGTTACCTCACAAGTGGAGAACTGGTGTTGACGGCCAATTCGATCAGGGTGGATGTAGTCCACTCCCAATAATTGATTAGGAGGTGTCAATTCCAGGAGAGGCAAAGCTGCTTTTGTTGTGAGCCAACCAGTCCCTACTCAAGCCCAAATTAATGGTGTTAAATTTGCAAATGAATTTTAGTTCTGCTGTTTCTCTTTGAAGTCTGTTTCTGAAGTTTTTTTTGTTGAAGTATAGCTACTTTTAAATCTATTATAGAATGTCCAGGAAGACTGAAAAAAGAAAAGGAGTGCTTGTGGCACCTTAGAGACTAACCAATTTATTTGAGCATAAGCTTTCGTGAGCTACAGCTCACTTCATCGGATGCATACTGTGGAAAGTGTAGAAGATCTTTTTATACACACAAAGCATGAAAAAATACCTCCCCCCACCCCATTCTCCTGCTGGTAATAGCTTATCTAAAGTGATCACTCTCCTTACAATGTGTATGATAATCAAGTTGGGCCATTTCCAGCACAAATCCAGGTTTTCTCACCCCCCACCTCCCCCCCCCCCCAAACCCACTCTCCTGCTGGTAATAGCTTATCTAACGTGACCACTCTCCTTGAGCTGTAGCTCACGAAAGCTTATGCTCAAATAAATTGGTTAGTCTCTAAGGTGCCACAAGTACTCCTTTTCTTTCTCCTTACAATGTGTATGATAATCAAGGTGGGCCATTTCCAGCACAAATCCAGGGTTTAACAAGAACGTCTGAAGGGGGGGGTAGGAAAAAACAAGGGGAAATAGGTTACCTTGCATAATGACTTAGCCACTCCCTGTCTCTATTCAAGCCTAAGTTAATTGTATCCAATTTGCAAATGAATTCCAATTCAACAGTTTCTCGCTGGAGTCTGGATTTGAAGTTTTCCGTATGGAGTGGAAATCTATCAACTGCATGAAAAAACTTGTACAGATACAGACAGACATCATCTTCCTTTCCAAATGCAAACAGATGGACATAGTACCAAAAGGACTGAAGGTAAAAAATTCATTACAATCTACACACCACACAGACTGTGCTGACAGCTTGTGCCACACGCTCTCAAAGAAACTGCGGAATCACCTGATCAACATCCTCTACAGCAAACAGGGAAAGATTAAGAATGAGCTCTCAAAAATGGATACTCTCATAAAAAAAACAACCTTCCACACAAACTTCCTCGTGGCTGGACTTTACTAAAACTAGACAAGCCATTTACAACACACATTTTGCTTCTCTACAAAAGAAAAAGGACACTAAACTTTCTAAACTACTACATGCCACAAGGGGCCATAGCAATGGTTCCCTCAACCCACCCAGCAATATTGCTAATCTATCCAACTATACTCTCAGCCCAGCAGAAGCAGCTGTCCTCTCTCGGGAGCTCTCCTTCTGCCCCTCCACCCCCACAAACATGATACAGTTCTGTGGTGACCTAGAATCCTATTTTCGACGTCTCCGACTCAAGGAATATTTCCAACATACCTCTGAACAACATACTAATCCACAGAGACCTCCCTACCAACAGTACAAAAAGAAGGATTCTAGGTGGACTCCTCCTGAAGGTCGAAACAGCAGACTGGACTTCTACATAGAGTGCTTCCGCCGACGTGCACGGGCTGAAATTGTGGAAAAGCAGCATCACTTGCCCCATAACCTCAGCCGTGCGGAACACAATGCCATCCACAGCCTCAGAAACAACTCTGACATCATAATCAAAAAGGCTGACAAAGGAGGTGCTGTTGTCATCATGAATAGGTCAGAATATGAACAAGAGGCTGCTCGGCAGCTCTCCAACACCGCTTTCTACAAGCCATTACCCTCTGATCCCACTGAGAGTTACCAAAAGAAACTACAGCATTTGCTGAAGAAACTCCCTGAAAAAGCACAAGATCAAATCTGCACAGACACACCCCTGGAACCCCGACCTGGGGTATTCTATCTGCTACCCAAGATCCATAAACCTGGAAATCCTGGGCGCCCCATCATCTCAGGCATTGGCACCCTGACAGCAGGATTGTCTGGCTATGTAGACTCCCTCCTCAGGCCCTACGCTACCAGCACTCCCAGCTACCTTCAAGACACCACTGACTTCCTGAGGAAACTACAATCCATCGGTGATCTTTCTGATAACACCATCCTGGCCACTATGGATGTAGAAGCCCTCTACACCAACATTCCACACAAAGATGGACTACAAGCCGTCAAGAACACTATCCCCGATAATATCACGGCTAACCTGGTGGCTGAACTTTGTGACTTTGTCCTTACCCATAACTATTTTACATTTGGGGACAATGTATACCTTCAGATCAGCGGCACTGCTCTGGGTACCCGCATGGCCCCACAGTATGCCAACATTTTTATGGCTGACTTAGAACAACGCTTCCTCAGCTCTCGTCCCCTAACACCCCTACTCTACTTGCGCTATATTGAGGACATCTTCATCATCTGGACCCATGGAAAAGAAGCCCTTGAGGAATTCCTCCATGATTTCAACAATTTCCATCCCACCATCAACCTCAGCCTGGTCCAGTCCACACAAGAGATCCACTTCCTGGACACTACAGTGCTCATAAACGATGGTCACATAAACACCACCCTATACCGGAAACCTACTGACCGCTATTCCTACCTACATGCCTCAGCTTTCACCCTGACCACACCACACGATCCATCGTCTACAGCCAAGCTCTGCGATACAACTGCATTTGCTCCAACCCCTCAGACAGAGACAAACACCTGTAAGAATGCTTGAGAGAGATCTTGTAACTACAATACCCACCTGCGGAAGTGAAGAAACAGATTGATAGAGCCAGAAGAGTTCCCAGAAGTCACCTACTACAGGAAAGGCCTAACAAAGAAAATAACAGAACGCCACTAGCCGTCACCTTCAGCCCCCAACTAAAACCCCTCCAACGCATTATTAAGGATCTACAACCTATCCTGAAGGCTGACCCAGGAACCTATCCTTGCAACAAAGCCCGTTGCCAACTGTGCCCACATATCTATTCAGGGGACACCATCACAGGGCCCAATCACATCAGCCACACTATCAGAGGCTCGTTCACCTGCACATCCACCAATGTGATATATGCCATCATGTGCCAGCAATGCCCCTCTGCCATGTACATTGGTCAAACTGGACAGTCTCTGCGTAAAAGAATAAATGGACACAAATCAGATGTCAAAAATTATAACATTCATAAACCAGTCGGAGAACACTTCAATCTCTCTGGTCACGCGATTAGAGACATGAAAGTTGCTATATTACAACAAAAAAACTTCAAATCCAGACTCCAGCGAGAAACTGTTGAATTGGAATTCATTTGCAAATTGGATACAATTAACTTAGGCTTGAATAGAGACTGGGAGTGGCTAAGTTATTATGCAAGGTAACCTATTTCCCCTTGTTTTTTCCTACCCCCCCCCCCCCCGCCCCAGACGTTCTTGTTAAACCCTGGATTTGTGCTGGAAATGGCTCACCTTGATTATCATACACATTGTAAGGAGAGTGATCGCTTTAGATAAGCTATTACCAGCAGGAGAGTGGGGTGGGGGGAGGTATTTTTTCATGCTTTGTGTGTATAAAAAGATCTTCTACACTTTCCACAGTATGCATCCGATGAAGTGAGCTGTAGCTCACGAAAGCTTATGCTCAAATAAATTGGTTAGTCTCTAAGGTGCCACAAGTACTCCTTTTCTTTTTGTGAATACAGACTAACACGGCTGTTACTCTGAAACCCGGAAGATTGAAGTGTTCTCCTACTGGCTTTTGTATGTTACCGTTCCTGATGTCCAATTTTTGTCCATTTATTCTTTTACATGGGGACTGTCTGGTTTGGCCAATGTACATGTCAGAGGGGCATTGCTGGCACATGATGGTGTATATAACATTAGTAGACGTGCAGGTGAATGAGCCTCTGATGGTGTGGCTGATGCGGTTGGGTCATTATATAATGACTTGCATCTGTAATTTTCACTCCATGCATCTGAAGAAGTGGTGTGTCATCAATAGTGCTCCTCTTCGGACCAAGAGGTGTGTACTGAATACTGTTCCATCTAGAAATGAGGTGTGTCGTCAGTTGTACTTCTGGAAACAAGAGGTGTGTCCTGAATATTGTCCCGTCCAGAAACAAGGATGTGTGATCAATTGTACTTTGTTATGAATTACACCTGAGAGGACACGCACACAACTGCTGCGAATTACACCTGGTAGGACACGCACAGTTCAAATCTAGGCTGAGGCACATAAACAAAGTCCACAACTGCAGAGTTCCCAAAAGACACTAAGTTTATTACGCATGAGCGTGGTGCGCCCCTGCTAGCCAGGAGGGGACCCTGAATACAGATTATAGAAAGGTTATATACTTTTTAGCAAAGTATGTTGCCCTCGTGCATCGGAAACCTTAGCCAATAAACAAACCCTTTTCTTATCTACCACCTATCCCTGCTTTCTCGTGCTAAACCAGTATGTTAATTACACAGCATGGTCCTAAAGCCATGCATCAGTAACTTTTATTATCAGGATGGGAGGCCTCACATCAAAGGCCAAGAGATAGGGAGTTAGAGACTGACAAAAAACAGATACTGGGAGTCAAGGCAGGCTGGAGACAAGGAGGAGGATTTTCACAGGGATTCAGTATCTAAGGATCACTCCTCCTGGTGTATGATGTGTTTGCTTTTAGACAATGGTGGGCCCCAAACCAAAATTGAGTCACGTGCTAACTTTTCCTTAACAACTTCCTGAGGAAAAAAGGGTGTGTCATCAATATTACTCCTGGAAACAAGGGGTGCGTCCGGACTACTGTGCCCTCTGGAAACAAGGGGTATGTTCTGAATATTGTTTGTTCCGGAAACAAGAGGGGTCTCATCCGTTGTGCTCCTTGTGGACAAAAGAGGTGTATCGTGAAAACTGTCCTGTCTGGAAATAAGAGTTGTGTCAACAATAGTACTGCTCCTGGAAACAAGGGGTGTGTCCTGAATACTGTGCCATCTGGGAACAAGGGGTGTGCTCTGAATACTGTCCCATCTAGACAGAAGGGTGTGTTGTCAATTGTACTACTCCTGACAAAAAAGGATGTGTCATGAATAGTACTCCTCCTGGAATTCAGCTGTGTGTCATCAATAGTTCTCCTCCTCGGACCAAGAGGTGTTTCCTGAATATGGTCCTCGATGGCCCCGACGTGGTCACTGGAGGGCGACAACCTCTCCGGATCAAGGCAGAGGAAATGGAGGAGCAGATGGACACATTGTTCAATGTGCTCTCGGCGGCCACCCCAGCTCATGTCGCATTTCTGGTGCGTGAGGGGGTCCTGAATATTGCCAAGTCCATCTGGCAGACCCCGTTCTCTATTCCGCCCACATCTAAATGGGCGGAGAAAAAGTACTTTGTTCCTGCGAAAGGGTTCGAGTACTTATACACCCACCCGCCACCAGGATGGTTGGTCATGTCTGTGACCAAGGAGAAAGATAAGCAGGGCCCCACCACTTCCACCCCTAGAAATAAAGATGCTAAGCGGTTGGACTTGTTTGTGTGGTCACAAGGTTTATTGTACAGCCAGCCTCCAGTTTTGGGTGGCGAACCACCGGGCCGTTACAATTTTAACTTGTGGGACTCCCTCCTCAAGTTCAAAGACTCCATGTCCCAGGAGATGGCCCAGGAGTTGGCAACTTTGGTAGAGGCAGGCACCGCTGCAGCTCGGCGCTCCCTCCAAATAGCCTGGGATGTGGCCGATTCAGCTGCCTGGGTGGTCGCCTCAGCGGTGGTGGTGAGGTGCAGTTCCTGGCTCCAGACCGCAGGCCAGTCCCAGGAGACGCAGGCCTGTATTCAGGACCTCCCATTTGATGGTGTCGGCCTGTTCTCTGACCAGATGGATATGCGGCTGCATGGTCTTAAGGACAAGTGGGTGACTCTCCGCTCTCTGGAGATGCACATTCCTCAGGCATCGAGACAGCTGTGCCGGCTCCCGCTGCCACCATGACAGTGACAGCTTTGTCATGGGCTTACAAGGAAACAGGACACTGGGTTTAGCTGCTGCCGCCAGTCGTCGCCCCACTGCCCTGCGCAGCTTGGCCCAGCGAAACGGCAAGAGGGCCAGGAGTGCTGATTTTGAGTGTGTGCCCGGGAGCGATGCACCAGTCATCTGCCCAGATCCTTCCTGCCCTTTCCTCGACCGCCTCTCCCCCTATTGTTTAGCATGGTCCAAGGTTACGTCAGACCACTGGGTCCTGGACATAATAGCTTGGGGCTATACCCTGCAATTCTTGGACACCATTCCCTCCTGCCCTCTCTCTTGCCGGACCCTTCTCATGAGCATCTCGTTTTTCAGGAGGTCGAAAAGCTCCTGATCTTGGGGGCAGTGGAGGAGGTTCCTCGGGATATCATAGAATCATAGAATATCAGGGTTGGAAGGGACCTCAGGAGGTCATCTAGTCCAGTCCCCTGCTCAAAGCAGGACCAATCCCCAACTAAATCATCCCAGCCAGGGCTTTGTCAAGCCCGACCTTAAAAACCTCTAAGGAAGGAGATTCTACCACCTCCCTAGGTAACGCATTCCAGTGTTTCACCACCCTCCTAGTGAAAAAGTTTTTCCTAATATCCAACCTAAACCTCCCCCACTGCAACTTGAGACCATTACTCCTCGTTCTGTCATCCGCTACCACTGAGAACAGTCTAGATCCATCCTCTCTGGAACCCCCTTTCAGGTAGTTGAAAGCAGCTATCAAATCCCCCCTCATTCTTCTCTTCCGCAGACTAACAATCCCAGTTCTCTCAGCCTCTCCTCATAAGTCATGTGTTCCAGTCCCCTAATCATTTTTGTTGCCCTCCGCTGGACATTTTCCAATTTTTCCACACCCTTCTTGCAGTGTGGGGCCCAAAACTGGACACAGTACTCCAGATGAGGCCTCACCGATGTCGAATAGAGGGGAACGATCACGTCCTTCGATCTGCTGGCAGTGCCCCTACGTATACATCCCAAAATGCCATTGGCCTTCTTGGCAACAAGGGCACGCTGCTGACCCTCATGGGAGGGAGAGGATTCTGTTCCCGTTACTTCCTAATCCCAAAGGTGAAAGGGGGCCTCAGACTGCGTGGCCTCAACAAGTCTCTCAAGAAGTTGAGGTTCCGCATGGTCTCTCTGGCCTCCATCATCCCTTCCCTGGATCTGGGGGACGGGTGTGCCACTCTCGATTTAAAGGATGTGTACTTCCATGTTTCCAGGACACAGATGGTTCCTATCCCTCATAGTGGTTGGGCGACACTTTCAGTTCATGGCGCTACCTTCTGGTGTGTCCTTGGCCCCCAGGGTGTTCATGAAATGCGTGGCACCAGTGGCGGCTTACCTCCGACATCGGGTGGGTCCAGATCTTTTAATATCTCAACAACTGGCTCATCAAGGGCAGGTCTCCGGAGCAGGTGCAAAGGAGCCTTGACCTGGTGCGTTCCACGTCCAGTGACCTGGGCCTGTTGATAAACAGAAAAGTCCACATTAATGCCAGTCCAATGCAAAGAGTTTATTGGAGTGGTCCTCGACTCCATGTGGGCCAGAACCCTTCAGGCCATGGAGGGTTAAATCTCCCACATAAAAGCCCACCTGCTCACCACGGCCCACATGTGTCTGTCTCGGGCCACAGAGCTGCATGCATGTACGTGGTCAGCCATGCTCATTTTTATATGAGGCCTCTGCAAGTGTGGCTGGCCTTGGTTTACGTTCCTAGCAGGCACCCCCTAGACTCAGCGGTCACGGTACCAAGTCATATCCTACTGTCGCTAGACTGGTAGTGGGATCCCGAGTCAGTGCTGCAAGGAGTTCCCTTTGTGTCCCCCACCCCATTGCTCACCCTGATATCGGATGCTTCAGGCCTGGGCTGGGGAGCCCACCTGGGCGAGCTCAACACCCAGGGTTGTTGGCTGCAACCCGACTTAGCTCTCCACATCAATGTCAGGGAACTCAGGGCGGTTCGCTTGGCCTGTCAGGTGTTCTTGTCCCACTTGAAGGGCAAGGTGGTGCAGGTCCTGATGGATAATACAGCTGCAATGTATTACGTGAACAGGCAGGGCGGTGCCAGGTCTTCGGCCCTTTCTCGAGAAGCGCTCAGCCTCTGGGAGTTTTGCATAGGGAATGCCATTCACCTGGTGGGTGCCCAGAACGTCTTGGCGGATTGCATGAGCAGGACCTTCTCATCTCGCCACGAATGGTCGCTCCATCCGGAGGTGGTCAGCCTCATCTCCCGCAGGTCGGGGAGTCCTCAGGTGGACCTGTTCGCGTCTAGGCAGAACAGGAAAAGCCCTGTGTTTTGCTCTCTGTAGAACAGGGACAAGGGCTCCCTGTGGGACGCCTTCCTGATCTCATGGTCGGGAGTGCTGATGTACGCCTTCCCATCGGTACCCTGGATCCAAGGGTCCTCCTGATGGTCAAGCAAGACAAAGCCAAGGTTATCCTTGTGGCCCCATCGTAGCCACGACAACACTGGTTTGGCATGCTGCTGTGTCTGTCATCAGCAATCTCCCTGCAGCTGCCTGTTGGGCTGGATCTGCTGTCCCACAGTCATGGCAGTCTGCTGCACCCGAACCTTGCGGCGCTGCATGTGACAGTCTGGCTGCTGCGTGACGGAGTGGAGAGGAGCAGTGATGTTCCACTGATGTCCAGCAAGCCCTGCTGGGCAGCAGGAAGCCTTCTACCCGAGCCACCTATGTGGCAAAGTGGAAGCGATTTACTTGTTGGGCCTTGGACCATCGCATCCTTGCAGAGGAGACCCTGCTGCAAGACATCCTGCACCTTAAGCTCCAGGGCCTGTCGCTGTCTTCAGTCAAAGTGCATCTGATGGCCATTTCGGCATTCCAGCCTCCATTTCAAGGCAGGTCAGTCTTTGCCCACCTTATGACGGTGCAGTTCTCGAAGGGCCTGGAGCGCCTCTACCCCCATGTCTGGGATCCGGTACCCCCTTGGGACCTAAATCTGGTGCAAAGCAAGATCCCTCAGCTGGGCTTTTCCCTCTCCACTGATGACTCCCAGTTTGTAGAGTTTTGCTGGGAAAGTTCCCCAGCCAGGCTGAGTTTGCCTCCCAGCTCCCTAGGGGAGACCAGTCACCACATGGTCAGCTCTGCTCTGGCTGCTAGTCCAGGGCTGCTCCTGCTCAGGGGCCGCCCAGAGGATTCAGGGGGCCTGGGGTCTTTGTCGGCGGGGTTCTTCCGCTCCGGGTCTTCGGCACACTTTGCCGAAGACATGGAGCAGAAGGATCCCCCGCTGCCGAATTGCTGCCAAAAAGTCTTGTGGGGGCCCCTGAAAACTCTCGTGGGGGCCCCTGCGGGGCATGGAGTAAATTGCCCCACTTGTCCCGTGTTGTTGTCCCCTGTCCCCCGCCGGGCGGCCCTGCTCCTGCTGTGAGTGTATCTGGACTCTTGGGGTAGGAGGGTACAGTTGTGTAATCTGCACCTTGAGCCCTGCACCCCTTTGTAGTGAGGGGAAATCCTGGGAGCAGAAGCAGCCTGATCCCTGCCAGCAGAGATCAGCCCCTCTGCAGTGACCGAGGAGCCCAGAGTCAACTCTGAACCTGAGGATCATTCATGGAGATTGTGAGTGCACCATCTTTTAGTCAGTCAGGGAAATTGTTTTGGGGACCACCTACTCCCTGAACTGTGTCCTCAAGCCAGGGAGTAAGGGTTTGGGGATTTTATAACCTCCTGCATGTTAAACCTGTGGAGGGACTTACCACCTCCTCCCACTTGTGAGTCCTTTGGGTTGTACTGAACCCAGTCAGCCACACTGCTAAACCACTGCAGAGAAGAGATCGTGGTCACAGGTCATCAAGGCCCCCAACAAAGTACAGTACCAAGGGGATGCTAATCTTACATTTGCTACATCAGGTCCTGTCACTGGAGAAAGTCACGGGTATTATCAGTGTGGGCACCGATGACCCTAAGAATCGTGTTTTACTCTGTTATGTTATGTTTGTCTCCTGTGTAATACAATTACTGTGCTGAATATATTGTATGTATTTGTGTTATTTCTTGGGAGTCTCCAACTCTCTGGCAAGTAAGTGGGGGTTACCCTGTGGTTAGAATTTCCCTCCCAAGCTGTCCTGGTGACCAGGGCACGGCGAAATAAATTCATAGGGAACAAGAAAGAAGATACACCTGCTGAGTGGGTGGCGGGATCCAGAAGAACCCAGACGTGTCCATCAAAACCTGTAAGCAGATTGGCATTAGAGAAGGTAACTGGGTGGAGAGGGGACGCTACTAAATATTGGAATATCCCCCAGGTTTGGGGATTGTCTGCCCCATTCTTTGTAGTTGACCCTAATTGAGTGCCAGGACCCCAGGTTACAGCCCCAGTGAGTCTGATGTTAGCCCTGTGGGCTACTAAGGTTTTCTGTTGTGGAATGTGTGTGTTTAGGGCTTGTAATAGTTCATTGCTGGCCCATTGTCACGGCTGAGAGGTGGGCAGGGTCTTGCAGCTGCGGTCTGCCCCTACCCCCTGTGCTTTCTGCACCAGTGCTCCACCTCCTCCCCCCTCCGCCCCCGCCCCCGCAGCTGTGCCCCCAAATGAGCTCCAGCCCTGCCCAGCTCCAGCCCCAAACTCTGCTCCACCTTCAGCCTGGCCCAGGGGATTATTTTACATAAGGCCGGCCCTGGAGGCAGGTGCCGGTGGGTTCACTCAGTAAAGCTGCTTCTCCCTTTTGCATTTTGGTTACTCTTGGGGATCTGAGGCCAGCAGCATGCTTGTTTCTTGGTTGCCTGCCTACCTGTGACCCCTCTTTGAGGTCCTCCTTCAGCAGGTTTGCCAAGACTGGTAGGGTCATTATCTTTTCTGTTCTTAATAGGCCACAGTCTAGGTGGATGAAAACAGGGAGAGAGAGAAATCCCATCTCCTTAGGATGTGAATGGTGCCATGGAGGTGTAATGCCCTGAGGGGTGATGTGCAGATTGCTTGGCTACTCTAGTGCTGTGTGTCTGTGGGGGAGATCCTGTTGCTCTGGGCTGTTTGTGAGAGTTTGAGGTCATGATGGCCCTTTTTTGTCATTGTCCAGGCTGTCGTGCCCTCCCAACAGCAACATCTTGGGCAATGCCTCTTGGCAGGGCAGAGTAGTTTGCACTCCAAGATCAGACAGCATGGATCATTCTCTGTGTGGTAAATACGTCAGACTTGTGCTGAGCCTATGGTACTGTCAGGGGTTGGCATCTGGGACCTGGTGTGCCCAGAGCTACATTATGTGCTATTTCAGCGGTTCTTCAACTTTAGCAACCGGAAGACCCCCATTTTGATTTAAAAATTTTTGCAGACCCCAAAGCCAGCTTCTAATTTTTTCCCTGGGGTTCTCAACCCCTGCTCAGTCCCAGTACCTGCCCCCACTCCACCCCTTCCCCCAAGGCCCCACCCCAACCCACCTCTTCCCTGCCTCTTTCCGCTCCCTCCCCGAGTGTGTCCCATCTCCACTTCTCCCATTCCTACATGCCACTGAACAGCTGTTCCGTGGTGTGCAAGAGGCACTGCGAAGGAGGGGGAGGAGAGTTGATCAGTGGGTCCAGCGGCCCCGGACATGACTTGCGGACCCCACTGGAGTATCCTCATGGACCCCCAGGGGTCCACAGATCCCAGTTTAAGAACCGCTGTGCTATTTTATTTTCGGATGTAGTCCATTCCTGATTCTGTTAGGTGTAGGGCTGTCCTGGTCCTTGGATTTTGGAAGGTACGCTGTAGCCTGGTGGAATGATCAGATCAGGTGCTCTGTCCCGGGTTTTTTTGTTCAGTGACAGACCACTAAAGAAGCTGACTCAGTGCAACCAAAGTGCATTGTGTGATGGAGCTTCTTAAATTGTTTTCAGACCTTTCAAGTGTATAGTTTGGTGGGGAGGATGCTTGAAATGTGAATAGCTTGTCCTTGGAGCTGTGGTGTGGGTAGGAGAATTCCTCCCTGGCTTGGGTGTGCTCTGGTTATGGAGGCTTTTTCCTCCCTCTGGGTGAGGTGTGTCTTCTAACAGAAGGTGACATGATGGTGTGTTGCTGAGGAATGACAAATCTGAGGAGCAGAACTGCAGCCCCAAGGGGGAGGACGACAACAATATGAAGACAGATTCTGAGGCCAGGCTTAGCGAGTTGTGTGGCAGGAGATATGCTGAACAAT